>NC_052341.1:13604566-13659949 GCF_016432855.1 Salvelinus namaycush
ACTACTAAAGGCCCTACAACTCACCACTGTGTCTGGACTACTAAAGGCCCTACATCTCACCACTGTGTCAGGACTACTAAAGGCCCTACAACTCACCACTGTGTCAGGACTACTAAAGGCCCTACAACTCACCACTGTGTCTGGACTACTAAAGGCTCTACAACTCACCACTGTGTCTGGACTACTAAAGGCCCTACAACTCACCACTGTGTCTGGACTACTAAAGGCCCTACAACTCACCACTGTGTCTGGACTACTAAAGGCCCTACAACTCACCACTGTGTCTGGACTACTAAAGGCCCTACAACTCACCACTGTGGCTGGACTACTAAAGGCCCTACATCTCACCACTGTGTCTGGACTACTAAAGGCCCTACAACTCACCACTGTGTCAGGACTACTAAAGGCCCTACAACTCACCACTGTGTCAGGACTACTAAAGGCCCTACAACTCACCACTGTGTCTGGACTACTAAAGGCCCTACAACTCACCACTGTGTCAGGACTACTAAAGGCCCTACACCTCACCACTGTGTCTGGACTACTAAAGGCCCTACAACTCACCACTGTGTCAGGACTACTAAAGGCCCTACAACTCACCACTGTGTCTGGACTACTAAAGGCCCTACAACTCACCACTGTGTCAGGACTACTAAAGGCCCTACAACTCACCACTGTGTCTGGACTACTAAAGGCTCTACAACTCACCACTGTGTCTGGACTACTAAAGGCCCTACAACTCACCACTGTGTCTGGACTACTAAAGGCGCTACAACTCACCACTGTGTCTGGACTACTAAAGGCCCTACAACTCACCACTGTGTCTGGACTACTAAAGGCCCTACAACTCACCACTGTGTCTGGACTACTAAAGGCCCTACAACTCACCACTGTGTCAGGACAACTAAAGGCCCTACAACTCACCACTGTGTCAGGACTACTAAAGGCCCTACAACTCACCACTGTGTCTGGACTACTAAAGGCCCTACAACTCACCACTGTGTCTGGACTACTAAAGGCCCTACAACTCACCACTGTGTCTGGACTACTAAAGGCCCTACAACTCACCACTGTGTCTGGACTACTAAAGGCCCTACAACTCACCACTGTGTCTGGACTACTAAAGGCCCTACATCTCACCACTGTGTCTGGACTACTAAAGGCCCTACAACTCACCACTGTGTCTGGACTACTAAAGGCCCTACATCTCACCACTGTGTCTGGACTACTAAAGGCCCTACAACTCACCACTGTGTCTGGACTACTAAAGGCCCTACATCTCACCACTGTGTCTGGACTACTAAAGGCCCTACAACTCACCACTGTGTCTGGACTACTAAAGGCCCTACAACTCACCACTGTGTCTGGACTACTAAAGGCCCTACAACTCACCACTGTGTCAGGACTACTAAAGGCCCTACATCTCACCACTGTGTCTGGACTACTAAAGGCCCTACAACTCACCACTGTGTCTGGACTACTAAAGGCCCTACAACTCACCACTGTGTCTGGACTACTAAAGGCCCTACAACTCACCACTGTGCCTGGACTACTAAAGGCCCTACAACTCACCACTGTGTCTGGACTACTAAAGGCCCTACAACTCACCACTGTGTCTGGACTACTAAAGGCCCTACAACTCACCACTGTGTCTGGACTACTAAAGGCCCTACAACTCACCACTGTGTCTGGACTACTAAAGGCCCTACAACTCACCACTGTGTCAGGACTACTAAAGGCCCTACAACTCACCACTGTGTCAGGACTACTAAAGGCCCTACAACTCACCACTGTGTCTGGACTACTAAAGGCCCTACAACTCACCACTGTGTCAGGACTACTAAAGGCCCTACAACTCACCACTGTGTCAGGACTACTAAAGGCCCTACAACTCACCACTGTGTCTGGACTACTAAAGGCCCTACAACTCACCACTGTGTCAGGACTACTAAAGGCCCTACATCTCACCACTGTGTCTGGACTACTAAAGGCTCTACAACTCACCACTGTGTCTGGACTACTAAAGGCGCTACAACTCACCACTGTGTCTGGACTACTAAAGGCCCTACAACTCACCACTGTGTCTGGACTACTAAAGGCCCTACAACTCACCACTGTGTCTGGACTACTAAAGGCCCTACAACTCACCACTGTGTCAGGACTACTAAAGGCCCTACAACTCACCACTGTGTCTGGACTACTAAAGGCCCTACAACTCACCACTGTGTCTGGACTACTAAAGGCCCTACAACTCACCACTGTGTCTGGACTACTAAAGGCCCTACATCTCACCACTGTGTCTGGACTACTAAAGGCCCTACAACTCACCACTGTGTCTGGACTACTAAAGGCCCTACAACTCACCACTGTGTCTGGACTACTAAAGGCCCTACAACTCACCACTGTGTCTGGACTACTAAAGGCCCTACAACTCACCACTGTGTCTGGACTACTAAAGGCCCTACATCTCACCACTGTGTCTGGACTACTAAAGGCCCTACAACTCACCACTGTGTCTGGACTACTGGTGACACAAATGTAAAGTTGTGTATCGTGTGCGTAGCAGTGAAAATCAATGCAGTGCTTTTTGATAACACTACCAAGGGGTAACATATATACACTGCTCAAAAAAAGAAAGGGAACACTTAAACAACACAATGTAACTCCAAGTCAATCACACTTCTGTGAAATCAAACTGTCCACTTAGGAAGCAACACTGATTGACAATAAATTTCACATGCTGTTGTGCAAATGGAATAGACAAATGGTGGAAATTATAGGCAATTAGCAAGACACTCCCAATAAAGGATTGGTTCTGCAGGTGGTGACCACAGACCACTTCTCAGTTCCTATGCTTCCTGGCTGATGTTTTGGTCACTTTTGAATGCTGGCGGTGCTTTCACTCTAGTGGTAGCATGAGACGGAGTCTACAACCCACACAAGTGGCTCAGGTAGTGCAGCTCATCCAGGATGGCACATCAATGCGAGCTGTGGCAAGAAGGTTTGCTGTGTCTGTCAGCGTAGTGTCCAGAGCATGGAGGCGCTACCAGGAGACAGGCCAGTACATCAGGAGACGTGGAGGAGGCCGTAGGAGGGCAACAACCCAGCAGCAGGACCGCTACCTCTGCCTTTGTGCAAGGAGGAGCAGGTGGAGCACTGCCAGAGCCCTGCAAAATGACCTCCAGGCCAGAACTGAGAAGTGGTCTGTGGTCACCACCTGCAGAACCAATCCTTTATTGGGGGTGTCTTGCTAATTGCCTATAATTTCCACCTTTTGTCTATTCCATTTGCACAACAGCATGTGAAATTTATTGTCAATCAGTGTTGCTTCCTAAGTGGACAGTTTGATTTCACAGAAGTGTGATTGACTTGGAGTTACATTGTGTTGTTTAAGTGTTCCCTTTATTTTTTTGAGCAGTGTATATAAACTGAACAGTACCGGACCCAAATCAAACCACAGAGCTCAAAAGATTCATTAATTATTTGTACCCCTTTTTCATGGTCTCCAATTGGTAGTTACAGTCTTGTCCCATCGCTGCAACTCCCGTACGGACTCGGGAGAGGCGAAGGTTGAGAGCCGTGCGTCCTCCGAAACATAACACAGCACTGGCGCACTGCTTCTTGACACAATGCCCGCTTACCTGGAAGCCAGCCGCACCAATGTGTCGGAGGAAACACTGTACACTTGACAACCGTGTCAGCGTGCATTGCACCCAACCCGCCACAGGAGTCGCTAGAGCACGATGGGACAAGAACATCCCTGCCAGCCAAACCCTCCCCTAACCCTCGACGATGCTGGGACAATTGTGCGCCACCTCACGGGTCTCCCGGTCGCGGCCAACTGCGACAGAGCCTGGACTCAAACCAGGATCTCTAGTGGCACAGCTAGCACTGTGATGCAGTGCTTTAGCCACTCGGGAGGCCCTAGATTCATAAATTCAATGGAAAATATATGAAAGAATAAAATACAATTAAATATGGGGGATTGGAAACAATGTCCCCACCAAACAATTTGATAGAACCCACAATCTATATGCAATATTAAAGCTGATCTACCCCCCCACCCAAATAAAAATATATAAAAAATAAAGAATGCTTGGCCCCAGGTCACCAAGTAAATTAACTGCTGTAAATTGCATAGAGCCAATGTTATGTTTTCACATTGAAGACAGGTGTTTGTCTGTGGGAGAACCTAACGGAGGCAGGTAACTTCAAGTTTTATGCTCACAACACTGCTCAGCTTCAAGATATTTATTACTAATGAATCATTAAGGTCCCTTTAGGTGTTTTGGAGCGTTTCAAAGGTGCAGTCCCCACTCTGTCAGTCCAGGATTCAAATCATAACTAATTTAGCAAATCTCCAGGCCAACATGTTGTAGCCTACTCAGTCCTGAGCAGTGGTGGAAAAAGTAACCAACTGTCATACTTGAGTAAAACTAAAGATACCTTAATAGAAAATGACACCCAGTAAAATTCTACTTGAGTAAAAGTCTAAAAAATATTTGGTTTAAAATATACTTAAGTATCAAAAGTAAACATATAAATCATTTTAAATTCCTTAGCAAACCAGAAAGCACAATTTTTTAAATATTTTTTTTTAAATGTATGGATAGTCAGGGGTACACCAACACTCAGACGTCATTTACAAACTAAGCATGTGTGTTTAGTGAGTCCACTAGATCAGAGGCAGTAGGGATGACCAGGGATGTTCTCTGTTTAGTGAGTCCACTAGATCAGAGGCAGTAGGGATGACCAGGGATGTTCGATTGATAAGTGCATGAATTGCACCATTTTCCTGTCCTACTCTAAGCATTCAAAATGTAACGAGTACTTTGGGGGTCAAGGAAAATGTATGGAGTAAAAACATGGCACCACTGGTCTTGACACGCAACACATTCCCATTCATCAAACCACACAACACATTCCCATTCATCAAACCACACAAAACATTCTTGCACAAAAAGCTTATCTTGACCCTTGTCAATATCAGATTCCTCCCCACCAAACTAACTGAAAGGATCCAGTTTCCCCAATAACCAACATGGTTATCTTAGTATACAGTCCAGACAGACAGACAGACAGACAGACAGACAGACAGACAGACAGACAGACAGACAGACAGACAGACAGACAGACAGACAGACAGACAGACAGACAGACAGACAGACAGACAGACAGAGACACGAGACAGAGACTGTAAGAGACACACAGTGAGAGACAAAAAGAGAGAGGAAAATGGAGAGAAGAGGGAGAGAGAAAGAGATGGAGAGAAAGAAAGGGAGAGACAGATGCTGAGACTGTAGATAGACAGACTGACATCATAGTATTCAGACCTCCAACACATCTCTGCTACAGCTGAGTAGGACACAGCTCTGCACATTTTACACTGATAAACACACAAACACTGACACAAATGTCCTTTACCATCGCTTATGAATAACCAACCAAATGTGCTAGACTGCCTGGACATTCAGCGATATGAGGAAACCGTATTCCCTCCATAATCCACAACACAAGTTCTTCTTGGTCCTCATACTCTCTTTTGGTCTTACTTCCTCTATCTCAGTCTTACTTTCTCTTTATCTCTCTATCTATCTCGATCTCTCAGTCTCTCTCTCTTTATCTCGGTCTCTATCTATCTCTCCCTCTCTCGCTCTCTCTCTCTCTCTCTCTCACCCTCCCGGTCTCTCTTTCTCTCTTACATGAAACAATTCATTTTAATGAAATAACAAGGTAATTTAATTCAGATAAGGGGACATTTGTTTTCAATCTTAATAATATGCACACAGAACAAAACATTTCCCTTAAGAGACCTATGCACACATTTTCTTTAGGACCTAGGGGATTTTGTATGCCAGAAAACCCAACTCAACATTGCAAAATACAACATGACCTACAGTACATTTGTGGTGTTATAAAGGAGAGAATCAGGTGAGCCGCTAAGATCCCTATTCAATCTACGTCTGTGTATTAGCCAATGACCTGAATTCAAAGTTTAGCAAAATGGGCAAAGCGCGTTGTGGAATTCCACTTTTTTTTATTTTAAGAGGTTTTCTAGGCCTTAGGAGAAAGGCTAAGGGTATCTCCAAAATGGCACCATATTCCCTATGTAGTGTACCATTTTAGACCAGAGGCTCTGGTCAAAGGTAGTGCACTTGATAGGAAATAGGGTGGCATTTGGGATGCAAACTAAGATGATGGAGCAATAGAACAATCCAATACACCTCCAGACTCTTTGTGAAACCCAGAAAGAGGTACTGAGATAATATTGGCAGCCAGTTCAATACTTCATATTAAAGCAAGAGATTGTATGTGCATATGTGTGTGTTTGTGCATGTTCGTGTGTATGTGCATGTGTGTAGGTGCATATGTGGGTATATGTGCATGTGTGTGTGTGTATGTGCATGTGTGTGCGTGCGTGTATGTGCATATGTGTGTGTGTGCATATGTGTGTGCATGTATATGCACGTGCGTGTGCTCATCTGTGCATGAGCCTGTGCATGTGCCCGCGTGTGTGTGTGTGTCTCTCTCACCTGGTACAGTGTAGTTGCTGGGGGAGGAGGTAATGTACCCTATTACAGGCACACCGTTGCATAGCCAGTGGATCCTGATAGGATTCGGGGGACCCACCGCTTCACACGACAGGTTAAAGGGGCTGTTACGAGTTACGTTCTTGTCATCAGGCTGTCTGGTGAACGTTGGTAGACCTAAAAACACACACAGACAAACAGAGTACATGTTTGAGATCGACTACATTGCAGTCAGGCTGTGCAGAATCACCTTACATTGCTAATAACTACTTATTATGATCAAGATCAGTGATTCTACGCCTCGTCTTGCTCAAACTGGTCACCTAAAAGACACAGTATATAAGAACCAGTCATGGAAACCCTTGTCATCCATTTGAAGCACTTGTATGATGTTGGGACTCACCTTCGACCTGGATGCTGATAGGCTGGGACTCTATCTCTATGTCACTGACTCTCAGTCTACAGCAGTAGTCCCCAGAGTCAGCTCTCTGCACATGGGTTATGCTGAAACACACAAGTAGTGGAGAAATGTAGCAATCCAGACATTTTAGAACCACCTGATTTATAATACTGATTGCACTCTCTGTGTCACATTGTGTTTGTGTTTCTATGCTCTGACGAAGGTCGACTGTGACTGAAAGCTTGGCAGTTTAATTACAAAAAATTGCAAGGATCTAAGTATCCAAATGCTCTTTTCTTCACATGCTGTGTCTGCCATGAATGTCCCCTGCTCACACCCAAGTCCTCCCATCACAGTTACCTGACGGTGGACAGCAGGGTCATGACCCCGTGTGTGACGGTCTGTAGTTCATTGATGACCACCTGCAGGTTTTCAGCCAGCTCCATGTTGTTCTTCCACCACAGCACGGTGAGGTCCAGGTTGGCGTCAGGGACGTCGATGGAGCAGTTGAACTTTGCCTCGTGGCCCTCGGATAGGTGCACCGACCCCACCGTAGGCTTGAACCTGGATGGAATCAAATAGAGTAGAATTGAGTTGAATGAAATGGAAGTTGAGTTGAGTTAAATGTTGTTGAATTTTACGGTTGCAAATGAAACATTCATCAGTAAGATGTGATTTAAACCTCAGAGGATAGCTCACGCATTGATTAATACAAAGACTTATTCCCAAAGGGGTTCAGAATGGTAAAACAAATAACATCTACCTAATGATAATAAAAAAGACAACAAGACAAACAAGTGATTGATAGATAGTAACCTCAGCTTCATGATGTCGTCCTGGCTAAGGTGGACCCTCGGGGCATGGGCTGGTACGATGAGGGTCTCGGGGGGTACAGTGGGCTGGGAGGACCGACCCTGACGCCCTGGCCTGTGGGGGGAGACCCCGCCACGGCCACGTCCTCCAGAGACACGGTAAACATAGGGACTCCCATGATGCTCACCTGTATGTGAGCAGGAAGGGACGGTCATTTCCAAAGCCTGTTACAATATTATAGACCATCTCTGTCATTTCTCCTACCTTAGATTAATAGTCAATAACTTTATATACTGTATTTCTCACAATAACAAAAAAACACAAAATAACGTCACAGGGGGATTGGAGAATAACCTGCAATTGAAACTAACATTTCAGTTCCCTACATTTAGTATTGTGCCCTCAGAGTAAGAACTACTCAAATGATTCAAGCTACCACGATTAGCCTAACTCAAATGGAAACAAACTGTATTGAGATTGTATAGGAGGGGGTGGAACAGCTAATTTGATATTCAATACCACTCTGCATTTGTTTCTCCCTCTCCCTGTGCTAAGGGAGGAACCATACAGTGTAAGCAGAGGAATCTCCCAAATATCTGGAGTATTTCAGTAATTTTCCTGGTCCTCCCTTGGATATCTCAGCAAAGTAATATTCATATAGCTTGATCCCAGATCTGTTTGTACAGTCTTGCCTAGACAGCAAAAAACAGATATGGGACGAAGCAAATGTGTGTATGGCAATATCCTTGTAAAATCTCAAGACAGGCTACTGCCACTTAGCCTGGTCCCAGATCTGTTTTTGCTGTCTTGCAAACACCCGATGGTCATAGTTCAACAACCAGCACAGATAAAGGACCAGGCTAGCCCTTACAACAACAAAAAAACACATGAAAAAAAGGACTTGAAAAAAAAACACCTTTTGTTTTCAGACGTGTGAACACGTATGAACAAATCACGTGAAATGTGTTAAAAATATATATATGTTTATTAGTTGAGATTTTCACACAGACACGTGTGAAGTTTCACATGTACTTTTCCTGGTGAATTAGTTTTTTGCTCATGTGACATTTTTTTTTTTTTTACATGTTACTTTTCACCACTTCCAGCTACATCTGGTTTCCCATCCAGGGACCAACCAGAACCAACCCTGCTTAGCTTCTGAGGCAAACCAGCAGTAGCTATGTTTCTAGAATGAATGTGCCAAAACATGGAACTGGGAAAAAAGGCAGCAGGGTAACATAAGGGTAACATAACCAAAGCAGCAGGGTAACATAACCAAAGCTAGGGAAAATTGCAGGAAAGAGGGAGGTGTTTTATTTAATCGCATTATCATTAAAGAAAAATCCCTGAAAACATTTTTTTTGTGTCCATTTACAATTAATTTGTTCTCCCATTTTGAAATTATTTCCATGCAATATTTTGTTTTGCTATCCATACTTTTGGGTTTATGTTTTGCTTTCAAGATCATTCGACTTTAGAAGTTTTACTTGGTATTATTGGCACAAAAGTAACTCCCTCACTAAAGGATTTCTCCATTTAATATCACTATTACTCTATTAAAGGTGTTTAAAGCGGCAATCCTTAATTGAAACATGAACAAAGTGTTCTCCCCACCACAGTTTCAGTAAAAAGCTGAGGGATGGGGCTGGAGAAATGCAACCACTCTCAACCACTCCACGCTATGGATGCAAGGACTGACCATCCATAATATCAAAATGATGGTTTTAAACATGCTTTTAGGCTATACAGTGACTGTTTACATTTACTTTATTTACAAACATTGGAGTAAAACAAGCTTATATTTTGGCTTCTGATGGGATACACTCATGAGGCATTTACATTATACATTATATTCTTTAAAAAATCTATGGGTACATATCATTCATTTACAAGTCCAAAATGGAATGTTACAACTGAGGATTGCCCCTTTAACAGGAAGTGACCTTCATACAGCAGAACTATGTTGCCATTTGAATGTCATCCATTAGCCTGTCCCCCCAAAAAATTATTCTGTCCACTGTTCCGTGAATGTCACACAAAATTGTTCCCTTGTCCCGCATTTGGGCTTTTTAGACGTGGTCACCCTAATTCAGTGGTGTAAAGTACTTAGGTAAAAAATACTTTAATATATTACTTAAGTCATTTTTTGGAGTATCTGTACATTACTTTACTATTTATATTTTTGACCACTTTTACTTCTCTATATTCCTATAGAAAATAATTTACTTTTTACTCCATACATTTTCCATGACAACCAAAAGTACTCGTTACATTTTGAATGCTTAGCAGGACAAGAACATGGTCAAATTCACAGACTTATCAAGAGAACATCCCTGTTCATCCCTACTGCCTCTGATCTAGCGGACTCACTAAACACACATGCTTTGTTTGTAAATGATGTCGGAGTGTTGGAGTGTTCCCCTGGCTATCTGTAAATGATGTCTGAGTGTTGGAGTGTTCCCCTGGCTATCTGTAAATGATTTCTGAGTGTTGGAGTGTTCCCCTGGCTATCTGTAAATGATGTCTGAGTGTTGGAGTGTTCCCCTGGCTATCTGTAAATGATGTCTGAGTGTTGGAGTGTTCCCCTGGCTATCTGTAAATGATTTCTGAGTGTTGGAGTGTTCCCCTGGCTAAAAAACAAGAAAATGGTGCTGTCTGTTTTACTTTACATAAGGAATTAGAAATGATGTATACTTTTACTTTTGATACTGAAGTATATTTAAAACCAAATACTTTTATACTTTTACTCAAGTAGTATTTTACTTGAGTCATTTTCTATTAAGGTATCTTTACTTTTACTCAAGTATGACAATTGGTTACTTTTTCCACCACTGTCCTAATTCCACCGGTGGAAACATCTTTTCACATGTGAGGAGAATAACATTATTTCAACCCCAGATTTTGAAACTGCTAATGAAACTGCTAATGAACTTGCAATTCTACATGTGAACTGAGATCTTCACATGTGAAATTGCAATTTCCTCACATGTGAAAAAGTGGTTTTAACATGTGAACTCTAAATGTATACATTTGAAAATATGGTTCTCTAAATGTATACATGTGAAAATATGGTTTCAATAGTGAAATAAATGTAAGCTCATACATTTGTTTGTAAGGGAACTGACACCAGCTTTCACTGGGACCGAGAGGAAGGGGGGAATACCAGCAGTTCAGAGTTAAAATAATCTGTTATCAGAGGAAGCAAACGGTTCTGCCTCCCTGGAAGCAATGATCCACTTTGTTAGTAATGGCAGAGTCTAAAGGCCAACCTGTTCTCTCACTTCTCCCCTTCACACACGGTGTCGTAGGCTACATACCCTACACATACCTAGAGAAGCGGGTGAAAATCGATACAGTAGAGCATCGCAATATTATTTGTGTAGTTTTTATATCGATACTGTGACTCCAAGAATCGATTTGTAAAAATATATATATATTATTTTTTTTTGCTAGGTGGTTAACGTTAGCAAGCGCTAGTTGACTGTACCTGCACTAAAACCCTCGTATACAGACAGTATTTATCATCCCATAACTCAGGGGTACTCAACTCTTACCCTACGAGGTCTGGAGCCTGCTGGTTTTAAACATGAGAGGAGGAGAATAAAAGAGGGATTAATCTATTCAGCACTGAACGTTTGTCCTTACTATAGGTCCCTAAAAGAGTCAAGCAGACTTCACTGATCAGCGAAACCCTTAACAATACATCAAAACACTACACTGCAGTGAAACAAAAACGGCACATTGGAGTGTAGGGCTGCCCTACAGCTTTGTGCATTCCAAGTAACTGGTCAGACCTAGAATCCTTCAGAAGTTGCATTGGATGCTACAGGGAGGTCATATAAATTCCAGGCAGTTTTTAATCAGTACCACCTGGATTTGGCCTTATAAAAGCCGACAAGCATATACTGTAGGCTGGGATTAAAGCTACACTCTGTACGATAATGTAATACCATAAGAGAGTGTTCAGGGGCCCCTACAAAAACATAAACAAATGGATCCCATGAGATTTCCACATGCAAATAGCATTGGATTTCTATACGCCTATTTGAAGTGTTCAAGGTATTTGATGAGAACAACTTTACTTTTGTCCAATGAAAACAAAAACATAAACAATTGAGTACTGGGGGCTTATCTTTAAGGTAATAAACAAGTACTTTTAAAATGTGCCAAATTTATAGACCCTTTGTAACCCCCACTAAGGATACATGTATGTTTCAACATGTTTACCAAATAAATACATGCTCACAAGAAATCACTCTATGGAATTAATTTACAATCGAACAAATATTAAACTCAAGTTTCAAAATGAACAACAATGAAACATCGACAATGAATTGCTTGAAAAACAGCCGTTGATTTTCATCAAAGACATAATTAACTTTTGACAGAAAGAGTTGTTCAAAGTCCTCCAACCAGCAAAATTGTTACATTGCAACTTACCACTGGCCAGATTCCCCCAAATTATGCCAACACTGGTAGAAAGTAAAATAGTCCATAGATGTATCGTAGTTGACTTTTTCGCCATAGTAAATAATGTGCAGTGCGCAGACAATAGGACTTTATCCGCTACCACCTCCTCTCCAATAAAAATGAAACTGTTTTCTAGAAGTCGTACGATCTGACACGTTACCATAAATAGTTATCATTCTCATTTCTCAACATCATTGAATAACACAGACATTTATTTTGCTCTAGAATCCAAGCTGTTTCGTCCATATAAACGCTTCACTAGTGTTCTGCCAGCAGCACAAACGATGACGCCATATGGTATGGTAAATCAAAACCTTCAAAATCAAAGCCCGGATTATAAAAAAGCTAAGCAATGTGGATAACTCATTCAAAATATTTTGAATTTTAATCAATGGCCACTTTTATTATGCCACAAAGAAATGTATGAAAACAAATAAAATATATATATTTTTAAACCAATAATGAAAAAATGCGATGTTATGTTGAGAATTTGTCTGTACAGAGAAAACATTTCTACCTGACTCTGCTAAAGTGGGATGGAAAATATTCAGTAGGGTCTCTACTAACCAAATATGTGTAGTTTTGGAGGGGGACTGTGTTATAGACATATGCATTTATGCATAAATGAATGTACTGTTGCTGTGTTGAATGTCAGTTGGAATGAAAGAACACCATAACTAGCACGTTTCAAGGTAAGACCCAGATGCAGACAACGTCGAATTAACAACCATTTATTCATCCAAAAGGGGCAGGCAAAAGACAGGTCAAGGACAGGCAGGGGTTAATAATCCAGATAGGTGGGGCAAAGGTACCGGACGGCAGGCAGGCTCAGGGTCAGCAGAGGTCAGTAATCCAGGTACGTGTGGAAAAGGTACAGGACGGCAGGCAGGTACAGATCAAGGTGTGACAATAACACTTTTTGTTGCTTACCCTGTTTGCTTCCTGTGTGGAATACAACTACATTCCATGGTAGACTTCCATGCACTCATGCCTTGCCCTAATGGAGGTGCCAAATATCGATTATTTATATTTTTGAGGCAGTATCCAAGGAAAATCATGGTGCTATATGTTTATATCACCCCAATTATGCACAGCCTTACAAAGTTTTCTTAAACCCACCTTGGTCGCAATTAATCCAAAGGTTTGCTTCTTGGATTTGGGTTTAGGACTGATTCATGGATCATATAGCCCATCTCTCCAAATTGTCAAGTGATTTTTACTTGGCCTTTGTCTTATTAGAAGTCCAGTCATACAGTATTACAGTATTTATTCTCTAAAGCAGTCTTATTAGAGGGCTCTAAAGCAGTCTTATTAGAGGGCTCTAAAGTAGTCTTATTCGAGGGCTCTAAAGGAGTCTTATCAGAGGGCAATGTGTATACTTTGTCACAATGGAATACGAGGGTATGTTTTATATGAGTTATCAGAGAGAAAACGACTACGTAATGCATTTAAAACTCTACAGAAAATGCCTTTGCAAGCATTATTATACTGTGTACTAATAGCCTGTTTAATATTCATTACATTTAACTTGTAAATAAATGAGATTTTCGTTTTAATAACAAAGTTTGTTTCTTGTGTTTCTTTTGTTGTTGTTGAGCGCGTATTCATTTCAGGACCGTGACAAGTACCACATCCTTTAAAGCTGTGGTGCTGGATATGCATGAGTCCCCCTCCAAAACTACACATATTTACTGTTAAAGTGTATTGCATTGGGGACTATGGAGAGGGAGGAGTGAAAAGCCATCAGCAGGCCATGCTACAAAGTACTCTTCTAAAAAGAAACCAAAAGAGATCCTGCTGAGTATTTTCCATCCGACTTTAGCTGAGACAGGCAGAAAAGTTTTCTATCTACAAGCCAAAATGTTTCCCATGTATAGTCTATTACAATGTATTGCATAGGGTGCTAGGTATGTACAGAGTATGTACGACATGGTCCCCATGTTAAACTTCACATGTTTAAATAATACAATATTTAAAATAAATATGTCAAATTATCAATTTTTGTAAGGTGGTTGTAGTACTTTGAAAAACTGTTGTACAGCATTAGAGTGCGAAAAAATAAATAGACATTCCCAGATTTGAGCATTTCTTTGAAGGGAGACTCTTATTTAAAAAAAGAAAATCTGAGTTTTTGCACTGCCAGCATAATATCCTGCTGCTAAGAGAACAATAATAAACTCCACGATCGGAAATAAAATTTCTCTGACTACATTGTTGTACTATTCTGCCAGCAGCACAAATTACAACGTCATGTTGTATGGTAATGACAAAACCTTCAAAATATACGTTTCAAAACATTTCAATGTCGATAACTCATTCAAAATATTGTAAATTGTAATCAATGGCCATTGCTATGGTGCTTATAAGCAAATGCAAGAAGGAATTCATTAAATAAATCAGAAATATGTTTTTAAAAACATTTTTTAAGACCACTATTGGAAAATACAATGTTCAGACTTTTACTGTATATTCACAATATTGGGCTGTAGAAAAAAAACTATTCTTTGTACTGATGTAAAAGTGGGGTTGTGAGTACTCAGTAGGGTCTGTAGAATCTATATACAGTACTAGTCAAAAGTTTGGACACACCTATTCATTAAATGTTTTTTATTTTTATTTTTTTTACTATTTTCTACATTGTAGATTAATAGAGTGAGGACATCAAAACTATGAAATAACACATATAGAAAAAAGTGTTAAACAAATCAAAATATATTTTATATTTGAGATTCTTCAAAGTAGCCAGTAGCCTTGATGACAGCTTTGCACACTCTTGGAATTCTCTCAACCAGCTTCATGAGGTGCTTTGGAATTCATTAACAGGTGTGCCTTCTTAAAAGTTAATCTGTGGAATTTCTTTCCTTCTTAATGTGTTTTCTACATTGTAGATTAATAGGGTGAGGACATCAAAACTATGAAATAACACATATAGAAAAAAGTGTTAAACAAATCAAAATATATTTTATATTTGAGATTCTTCAAAGTAGCCAGTAGCCTTGATGACAGCTTTGCACACTTTTGGAATTCTCTCAACCAGCTTCATGAGGTACTTTGGAATGCATTAACAGGTGTGCCTTGTTAAAAGTTAATCTGTGGAATTTCTTTCCTTCTTAATGTGTTTGAGCCAATCAGTTGTGTTGTGACAAGGTAGGGGTGGTATACAGAAGATAGCCCTATTTGGTGAAATACCAAGTCAATGTGTACTCCCAAGTGGCGCAGTGGTCTAAAGCACTCCATCTCAGTGCTAGAGGTGCTACAGACCCTGGTTCAAGTCCCGGCTGTAGGGTGGTGCACAATTGGCATACGTTTGGCAGGGGTAGGCCATCATTGTAAATAAGAATTTGTTCTTAACTGCCTTGCCTAGTTAAATGAATAAAGATTTTATGGCAAGAACAGCTCAAATAAGCAAAAAGAAACGGCAGTCCATCATTACTTTAAGACATGAAGGTCAGTCAATCTGGAAAATTTCAATAACTTTTAATGTTTCCTCAAGTGCAGTCGCAAAAACCATCAAGCTCTATGATGAAACTGGTTCTCATGAGAACCACCACTGGAAAGGAAGACCCAGAGTTATCTCTGATGCATAGGATGAGATCATTAGAGGTAACTGCATTGCAGATTGCAGCCCAAATAAATGCTTCACAGAATTCAAGTAGCAGACACATCTCAACATCAACTGTTCAGAGGAGACTGCGCGAATCAAGCCTTATGGTCGAATTGCTGCAAGAAACCACTACTAAAGGACACTAATAATAAAAAGAAACTTGCTTGGGCCAAGAAACACAAGCAATGGACATCAGACCGGTGGAATTCTGTCCTTTGGTCTGAAGAGTCCAAATTTGAGATTTTTGGTTCCAACCACAGTGTCTTTGTGAGACGCAGAGTAGGTGAACGGATGATCTCCGCATGTGTGTTTCCTACCGTGAAGCATGGAGGAGGAGGTGTAATGGTGTGGGGGTACTTTGCAGGTGACACTGTCAGTGATTTATTTTGAATTCAAGGCACACTTAAACAGCATGGCTAATACATCATTCTGCAGCAATACGCCATCCCATCTGGTTTGCGCTTAGTGGGACTATCATTTGTTTTCAACAGGACAATGGCCCAAAACACATCTCCAGACTGTGTAAGGGCTATTTGACCAAGGAGAGTGATGGTGTGCTGCATCAGATGACCTGGCCTCCACAATCACCCGACCTCAACCCAATTGATACGGTTTGGGATGAGTTGGACTGCAGAGTGAAGGAAAAACAGCCAACAAGTGCTCAGCAAATATGGGAACTCCTTCAAGAAAGTTGGAAAAGCATTCCAGGTGAAGCTGGTTGAGAAAATGTCAAGAGTGTGCAAAGCTGTCATCAAGGCAAAGGGTGGCTACTTTGAAGAATTTCAAATATAAAATAGATTTTGATTTGTTTAACACTTTTTTGGTTACTACATGATTCCATATGTGTTATTTCATAGTCTTTCATGTCTTCACTATTATTCTACAATGTAGAAAATAGTAAAAAAAAAAAATTATAATAAAAAAAAGAAAAACCCTTGATTGAGTAGGTGTGTCCAAACTTTTGACTGGTACTGTATGGTGTTATTCCATAGTGGACTAAATGAGAAAAAAGAAGGAACCCACACACTGCTCTTGATAGCATCACTGCTCCTTAATACGCTTTATGTATAAGACCTCTGACGAAGGCCGTGAGGAGTGATAATATCAAGAACAATGTGTGGGTTCCTTCTTTTTTCTCATTTTATTCAACTGTTACCATGCACCTGCAAAGAAGATAGCTCAGATGTGCGAGTGCCTTTTGAATGGTGGACTAAATAAAATGGAGTGTTGCTGGCCTTTTATTCCACCCATTCCATTGGCCATAGTGCAAATCACTATATATGAATTACATATTGGCTTATAGAGAAAAAAAATGGTATTTGTGCCAACGTAAAAGTGCCGTTGGGAGTAGTCAGTAGGGTCTGTAGAATCTACCGCACTTTAATGCTCTACGTTACTGCCTAAGTTGTTGGGAAAGTGGTCAAATGTTCAGTTGTGTGGGTTCTACAATTCTGCCAGGTTGCATGAAATTTGGCAAATCATTAATGGCCGTTATAGCCCTAAGTAGAGTGGCCATCTTGGAAAGCAAAAACTATTCCTTCACATTCTGTCTTTAAACTAGTGTAGAGGCCATGTCTGAAATCTGTCTTGCCTTCTACTTACTAAAACTACATACAGTGTACTAATTGTACTACATAATATTTAGAAAATACTGTATAGGAAAATAAGTTCTAGGACCGGTGCTGGGTGCTGCATCAGCATTTTGAGGTCTTAGCACAAGCCCAGCGACCAACAATGTTCTGTTTAGTCTTTACTGCAGTGGGCTAAATCAGGGTCACACAGAGTGTTTCTTGGTAGTCTTAAATAAATCTACTTTGAAACAAAATGATGCACCTCACACACATGGGCTTAAAAAAAGAAGACACCTGTACCATGTCAGATATAGAGTTGAAATGTTTTCCGTTTTGAGTTTGCTTCCCAATATTACACTTTATATACATCACAAGATCACTTTTAAGTAATGCTGATTTATTATGAAATTATGAAAAATATGAATAACATTCTACCCAAGAGGCAACTAGAGTGCGATTTGGTCATTTGACTGCAGGAAAGGGCTACAGACTTTAATGTTCTGAGTGATATGAGGAAACAAAGGTTAAATAACAAGAGAGAGGAAGATCAGCAGTATTCTCACAGCAGGCTGCATTCCATGTGGTTGAAACTAGAGTTAAAGTTGTCAAGCCAGCAGGGTTTCTAGAGCTTGTGATGAGAATGATTAAAGCCACACACCTTAATTTGTCAATAACCTTGAAGACTGGGCTACCAACAAAAATGTTAACAATGGAACAAATGCATCCCATTACATTTTCACATGCAAATAGCACTTGATTTACGTTTAGAAACATATACATATATTGCCAAATTCTCTAAAACGATGTTAGAGGCAGCTTAGGGTAGAGAAATGAACATTGAATTCTCCAGAAACAGCTCTGGTGAACCTTCTCGCAGTCAGCATGCCAGTTGCAAGCTCCCTCAAAACTTGAGACATCTGTGGCATTGTGTTGTGTGACAAAACTGCACATTTTAAAGTGGCCTTTTACTGTCCCCAGCACAAGGTGCACCTGTGTAATGATCATGCTGTTTAATCAGCATCTTGATATGCCACACCTGTCAAGTGGATGGATTATCTTGGCAAAGGAAAAATGCTCACAAATAGAGATGTAAACAAATTTGGTAAAAAATTGAGATAAATAAGCTTTTTGTGCATATGAAACATTTCTGGGATTTGTTATGTCAGCTCATAAAACATGGGACCAGCACGTTGCATGGGTTTGCACAATCGAGTAATTTCTGCACAAACTGTCAGAAACCATCTCAGGGAAGCTCATCTGGATGCTCATCGTCCTCACCAGGGTCTTAACCTGACCGCAGTTCGGTGTCGTAACCGACTTCAGTGGGCAAATGCTCATCTTCGATGGCCACTGGCACGATGGAGAAATGTGCTCTTCATGGATGAATTTTGGTTTCAACTGTACCGGGTAAATGGCAGACAGTGTGTGTGGTGTCGTGTGGGAGAGCGTTTTGCTGATGTCAACGTTGTGAACAGAGTGCCCCTTGATGGCGATGGGGTTATGGTATGGGCAGGCATAAGCTACGGACAACGAACACAATTGCATTTTATCGATGGGAATTTTAATGCACAAAGATACCGTGACGAGATCCTGAGGCCCATTGTCGCGCAATTCATCCGCCGCCATCATCTCATGTTTCAGCATGATAATGCACAGCCCATGTTGCAAGGATCTGTAGAAGCTGACACAATTTGTGGAAGCTGAAAATGTCCCAGTTCTTCCATGGCCTACATTCTCACCAGACATGTCACCCATTGAGCATGTTTGGGATGCTCTAGATCGAAGTGTACGACAGCGTGTTTCAGTTCCTGCCAATATCCAGCAACTCTGCACAGCCATTGAAGGGGAGTGGGACAACATTCCACAGGCCACACTCAACAGCCTGATCAACTCCATGCAAAGGAGATATGTCGCGATGCATGAGGCAAATTGTGGTCACAGCAGAAACTGACTGGTTTTCTGATCCACGCCTCTACTTAAAAAAAAATGTATCTGCAACCAACAGATGCATATCTGTATTCCCAGTCATGTGAAATCCATAGATTAGATCCCAATGAATTTATTTCAATTGATTGATTTCTTTACATGAACTGGAAGTGCATGTTGTGTTTATGTGTTTGTTCAGTATATATACTGTACATCTGTAGTTCTTTCAACATGATGGCAAAATCAACACTGATTGGTTTGTGGCTACTCCTGGAAGTTTGCAGTTGTGTCTAAAAAAACACAATTTTTCTCAAAACGGACCAGTAATAACAAGCAGGCCGTACAACACAGTCCCTCTGAAGAAATCAACATATTTTGTTAGTATAGATACCATACATTAAGTTATTCAAACCATTTTGAAATGTGGATCCGGGATCCCAATGTCACACATCGGCCCCATTATTTATAGAAAGATCCTATTGCATTGATGGCAATGGAAGGGGCAGAGTTAAAAGTCCTGTTGGGTATTTTGACCTCAGTCCCCTATGAAATGACACCATATATCGATTCTACAGACCCTACTAGTACTCCCAATCCAACTTTTACATTGGCACAAAGAATAGTTTTTCACTATAAGCCAATATGTCATTCATATACAGTGTTGCTTTGAGGACAATGGAGGGGGTGGAGTAAGGAGTTATCAGCACTGTATTAAACCAGTCGCCCAGCAAAAGAGACCAATTTAAGTTTTCCAGACTCTTGAGTAATTCCAATAACATATATAAGTGTATTTCTTTAAATATAGCCTAAACAGAACATTGATATTCCAAAAATGTAGCATGTCTTTGCAGGGGGACTCTTACTTTAAAAAAATATATCTAAATCCGGGATCGTCCTTCCAGCATAATATCCTGCTGCTAGGAGAACTGTAATGATTCTCTGGAAGGCGGGGTAAACTTTTCTGGTGATGTCACTAGAGGTTTTTGAGGGATCCCACTTTTGGGCGGTTACTCTTCATTCCCTTCAATGATTACCCATATTGATCTCATTATTACATTTTGATCAGCATATATTTGCAGCAGCTGATAGCCTACTGTGCCTTGAGTAGATACATTAGACTACTGTGCACTGTTCTACCAATAATGCAATGATAAAACAATAAAATGTATGCCTAAAACAGGTTTCAGTTTCAAGTTTTATTAGTCATATGTATGATATACACTGTCCAACGAAATGAATACTGGCAAGTTCCTTCTCGACAATGCAACAACAATAAGAAATAATACAATATAAGAATATAATAGACATTTTAGCAGAAGTATAATACAGGAAGGCACAATTTATAGTACAATATTTACACATGTATCAGAGAAGGGAGGATTGGGGGGTGTTTGAAATGTGTAGTATTAGCAATAGTAAATAAGAGTCTGGTAGCAGCAGTTGTGAAGTGTACATGGATGTACACTGAGTGTACAAAACATTAGGAACACCTTCCTAATATTGAGCTACACCCCTTTTTGCCCTCAGAACAGCCTCAATTCGTCTGGGCATGGTCTCTACAAGATCTCGAAAGTGTTCCACAAGGATGCTGGCCCTTGTTGACTCCAATGCTTCCCACAGTTGTGTCAAGTTGGCTGGATGTCCTTTGGGTGGTGGATCATTCTTGATACACACAGGAAACTGTTAAGCGTGAAAAACCCAGCAGCAGTTCTTGACACACTCAAACCAGTGTGCGTGGCATCTACTACCATACCCTGTTCAAAGGAACTTAAATATTTTGTCTTGCCCATTCAACCTCTGAATGGCACACATACTGTACACAATCCATGTCTCAATTGTCTCAAGGCTTAAAAATCCTTCTTTAAAACCTGTCTTCTCCCCTTCATCTACACTGATTGAAGTGGATTTAACAGGTGACATCAATAAGGGATCATAGCGTTCACCTGGTTTCACCTGGTCAGTCTATGTCATGGAAAGAGCAGGTGTTCATAATGTTTTGTACAGTCAGTGTATACATATGTGTGTGTGGATGTGTGAATGATCTAACCATTCACATTTTTGAATCCTCACAAAAGTAAACATTGTCTCCTGTCCATGGACAATAGGGGATTTGACTAAGATTAGAACAATAAAGGATAGGCTCGCATTTACAACACATTTTATAAAAACACACCGTTATCTGATATTAATGGGGACCCATTTTCATATGTGCGCCGCCTTTTGACTATTGAGCACAGTACTGCTATTCAAGCAAAATAGACCAAGAAAGACCTTTGGCCTTATCAGTGGCGATTTCAGCATGTAAATCTTGGTAGGGGCAAAAAAAAAGAAAGTGGGATGTATGCCAGCAAAGTCACTACAACACAACACTAAACAATACATGAATTGAACTATAACGGTGAGAAACGGTGCCCACAAACTGTTAGGGTCTACATAAAGCTGTCCCAACAGCAGTTCCAACATATTACCACTGCAACATATGGGATCAGCGGAGCCTTGTCTGGCAGCGAAACAGTTCATTCAGCCTCATTTACTGCCTTTTAAAAAAAATTGCTGATATGGCTGACTTGTTTAAACAAATGTGGTTTCTAATGACAATTGAGGTGTACAAACTATGACGTAAGGGGACAACAAACTGATAAGAGGCAATCCGTCATTTCGATTAAGACATTAATGAGTGAGCTAGGACGGACATAGTCAATACAACTATTTGTTTAGCACTTTTGAAATGTACAGCGACAGAATTCAAAACATGGGCCGTTGTTACAGTGTTTTCCCTGTACACCAAGTCAGAACCATAGGATAAGTAAAGGGGGCATTGAAGCAGACAATGAAAGCTCTTATAATATTTGATGATTACATTTCTCTAAAACAGGTTATAGGCTACATGTGCACCACCAGGTCAGAACAGTAGGCAAGATAAAGAGCGGTAAATAGACCAAATTATTATGGTGAGACGCATGGGCTACTAACATCTTACTACACAACATACACTTAGTATTACTTTCTTAGCTACGGTATACATATCTCCCTGGCATATTACATAATTTAAGCAGCAGCATACAATACATTTTTAGACACCTTGTTGTGCTGTGCTCACTTGAACAGGAAGGTGACGCAGCGGTTCTTCGTGGGCAAATTTTTTCATCAAAGTCTGGTATTCTTTGAATTTATGGCGCTTTCAAAACAACTGGGAACTGAAAAAAACAAGGTCGAATCATGATGTCATTGATCTTCAGGTCGTAGCTCTAGAAAGAGGCCGAATGTACAATTTCAAGTTGGATGACCGTTTGAAACGTATTTTTCCAGTCAGAGCTCATTTATTCCCGACTTCCCAGTTGACTCACTGAAGTCAAGTTTTCGCTGTTCTGAATTATTTATTTTTTTGCAAAAAATGTGGGTCGCCATTGAGCCTTATGTGAAATGCAAGGCTGGTTTACACTTGGTCTAACCACTGTCTGTGGACACTGGTCTCATTCTAATGGTCTACAGACAGCCTCTGCTTGAAGATATTCCATATGACTGTAAAATAAATAAATATGTATATATATATTTGAATAGTTATTCTGTTACAAAACAGGTACATAGTGTAGGATTGATTCACCAAGCAAGTCTGGGATGCCAACAGAAAATGTTGTTTTATTTAAATACAATTTGGTTGAATGACACATTTAGCCATATGAGAATTACATTGGAGTTCAAATGTTTACCGTCTCTTTGATTTACAGTAAATTGCAGACAATCCTGGTTCTACTGTAAGACCCAGTTAAAGAAAAAAGTTAAAGACAAGTCCCATCCGAACAATAACCCCCCCCCCCCCCCCCCCCCCCCCCCCCCCCCAGTAAGACTGTAGTAACCAGTGAATTTCACTACAAAATACAATACTGTAAGGTCACTTGTTGCTACTGTTGATGATAATGAATAGAACAAAATAAAAAAGCTTAGTCTATTCTTCATCCTCTTTGAAAAAATGTATTTCAGCTATAGGGTGCCATTTCAGATTGTCCCCAAATCTCCATCATCTTTCAGCTGTTGGCTCTGCAATGGCAGAGGGTCCATCCTTAGTGTTGTGCAAATCAGAGTCCCTTTGTTCTCAGAACTACTCTTCACCAAATTCTCAGAGCAATAGGCCTTCATCCTGTACATATTAGCTATATTCTCGCAGCAGCCCATGTTACTCAGTAACAGATAAACATCTTTCCTGAAAGCCTTAGTAAAGATGGCATAGAGGAAAGGGTTGGCACAGGAATTGATAGGAAAGAACAACACCAGGAGTATCTTGGAGTTGGTGACGGTGATGAGCGGAACCTTAAAGGCTGCAGATATAGCGAAGAACGAGATGGGTGCCATGCAGAGGAGGTCGGTGAAGATGAGGACAGCCATGCGCTTAGCGATCTTGGCGTCTGCACTGCGGCTGGGGAACTGGGGGTTCCGTACTGCCAGGTAGATGAGGACGTAGCAGACGCAGACCACCAGGAACGCCCCCACGTTGAAGAGGAGGAGCAGGAGGATGAAAGCCTGGGCCAGAGGAGTCTTTACGTCCATGGGAAGGCACATGCTCACCTGAAAAATCAAAAATATTTATTGTGTTATTTAATATACAGCAGTAATGAAAAAAAGTGTCCTAACCAATTTTCTCCTCTGGGAAAATAATGTAAAGAACACACAGAACGATGGACGGTCATTGCTTTCTTTTGCCGCGGTGTGTTATAGCAACAACGATGGACGGCCATCACTTGCTGTCGCTGCGGTGTGTTTTTTAACACAACAATGGATGGTCATTGCGTTCTGTCGCTGCAGTGTGTTATAGCAACCACCTGCTGGGTGCAGACTAGTGGTGGCTATTTGCGTGGATTCAACATGTAGAATCATTGAAAAATGGACAGAAAATGTCAGCCACTATTCTGTTTAGAAGCACTAGGTATACTCTGCCGTCCATTGTTCTGTTTTTTTTTTTTATAGTACAGTGCATTATATACCTTGCTGTAGCTGCTGACCCCCACCAGGGGGAGCATGGCCATCCCCAGACAGATCAACCACCCTCCAGCCATGATGCCAGCAGCCTGCGCCAGGCCTAGCCTCTTCTCCAGCTGCAAGGCATGAGTTATCGTATGCCAGCGCTCCAGAGTGATAGTCGACAACGTGTAAACCGACAGCTCCCCACCGAACACAGACAGGAAGCCCGCCGCACTACAACCTGCTCCCGTCTGCCAATCGATGGCGTGCTCACTGTAGTGGCCTCGGGTATGGAGGTCGACCGCGGCGATCATAAGGAGGTAGACGCCGATGCAGAAGTCAGCGAAGGCCAGGTGACACATGAGGAAGCGTGGCACGGTGAGTTTACAGCGGCTGGTGAAGAAGATGAGGAGGACCGTCAGGTTGCCAATGATCGCCAGGATGTTGATGAACCAGATGGCGACTCTGAGAAAACTGAAACCTGGAGTTAACAAGGGAAAAACAGTCAAACTCAATCAAACTTCATTTATACAACACATTTCTTACAGAAAATACATGTAAAGGTGCGCAACAACATTAGATACCATTTTTACAATTATTATTAAGAAATAAAGATAGTAAAACAGTAAAATAACAGTGGACAGAGTAATCTCTGAATGTTTGTGCATCATGCCTAGGCCTTCTGTTCTTTCAGTAAAAGGCTGTCGCCAAAACATGTCCATTTGTTTGACCTCTTGACTGCTTGAAATACATTAAAACGTCTAAGGACTATTACAGTGAATAAGGGTTTTCTTTTCCCAGTTTATGTCTTTTTAACCCTGCATCCAAATACTTTTGTCCGTTTGTTTGACCTCTTGACTGCTTGAAATAACATTAAAACGTCTAAAGACTATTACAGTGAATGAGGGTTTTCCTTTTCCAGTTTGTCTTTTTAACTCTGCATCCAAAGACTTTTGCTAAGGGACTAAGCTGAGTTGAGTGCAGCAATTCTTGATTCTACCTGCTATGTCTTCACACGGGTTAAAGGCGTCAGCCTCTGGTGTACACTGGAGGGTTGGTCGGGTCTGACAGTATAACCCTAGTTCTGGATACTGGAAATCCACACCTCCGTAGGACTCATCTTCGATATCTTCATTTGTTCCATGTATTTCCACCAGTAGGGATGTGTCGAATGAGTCCACCATACCAGCTGGAAACCTGGGGGTACAGGAAGCGAGAGCTGTAAAGAGTAGGTCAATGGTCACTAAAGTTTTATGACTGTATAATTATATTGACATTTATTTTTCCCCGAAGACTAATGCATTTAGCGTCGCGAGCCAGACAGATCTTGTGGACTTACATGAATTAGTCTGGTAATATGAGGCTACAATCCATTGGCTAGATAGAAAAACTTGTTTCCATAGTTCAAAGGTGGAGAGATGAAAGGTCATAACTGAAAGGTCATGATTGATCATGATGTGTCACTAGTATTGCAGGACTGGATGAAAAACAGTTCACTTTAGTTCAGACAAGTAGTGGCATTTCTAATCAGATAGTTTAAATGGGATCCCTGAAAAGTCATAATCAATAGATGATTAATTACTCAAATTAGGAATTAGGCAAATAAGGCACCTTCACTGAAGATGTCTCTTAGTCAAAACGGATGGATCTACAAACTTAGCAATTCCATGATGTAATGAATAATTATTTGGGGAACTCAGACTTTAGTTTTTAAAGGCCCAGTGCAGTCAAAAACGTGATTTACCATGTTTAATATATATTTCCACACTATGAGGTTGGAATAATAATATGAAATTGTGAAAATTATGATAATGCCCTTTTAGTGTAAGAGTTGTTTTTTTGGTGGGATGGAGTTTTGGCCTTTATGGTGACATCACCATGCGGTACATTAGTTAATAAATCAATAAGAAAGAGAGTACCAAACCTCTCTGCCAATAACAGCAAATTTTCCGTTTTCCCCTCCCCACTCAAAATTCTTGCTTGAGAAATTGCCCTTTACTAAAAAGCTATTTTTGATTATTTTTTTATTTAAAATAATCACAATAAGTCGCATAATTGTTAACCAGAAATGATTTGATATTGAGATAAAAATGGCTGCACTGAACATTTAAACTACTGAAGTAGTAAACGAAGAAGCAAAAGAAACTCACTTTTCAGACGGACTGTCATCACAATACGTAGGCCTAGATCCATTATGTTGTGCTGCATTGATTGGAGAATCCCTAGGGGAGATAGAGGTAAATTAAATCTGTGTTCAAAATCAGCTTGGAGCCATAGAGATGTATAGATGGCGCACTTGCCACAAGATAGCCAAAAATGGCACTGTTTATGCCATCACAGAAGCCATGATCAAAATGATCAAAAAGATAGGAGGTGTTCTCTCTTTTCCATCTCTATATTTGGAGCATACTACCATGAGTGTCTGGTCTTGATTTCGTTGTGAACCTCATTGATAAACTGCAACAGACTGAAACAGATATTGTTCCCATTTATGATCCTGTGTTGTTAGACCTGTGAGCTTGAATGATTACAGTAAAAGAGAGAGGGGGAGTGGGAGAAAGAGCGATAGAGAGAGAGAGAGAGAGACAAAGTGTGTGTTTGTTTGTGTGCGTGCACTTGTTTTCCTACATTATCAGGAGCCCAATGTCCTAACATTTCACCTTAATATCCTGAAAAGGTAGGAAAACAAGAACTGTTTTGAACAGTCAGGACTTTTTTCAGGTCCTGAATTTGTTCAAATGGTATTTTAAGGGTTTTGGGGTTAGGGGGGGTTAGGCTTAGTGAAAGGGTTTTTGGGTATAATGTTAGGGTTATTAAGTATTAGGGTTAGGTTTAGGGTTAGGGAAAATAGGATTTTTAATGCTCCAAAAATGTTACACTCCAAAAAGTCCTTACATTTCATGAAAATACAGCTGTATGTGTGTGTGTGTGTGTGTGTGTGTGTGTGTGTGTGTGTGTGTGTGTGTGTGTGTGTGTGTGTGTGTGTGTGTGTGTGTGTGTGTGTGTGTGTGTGTGTGTGTAGAGCCAGCTACCGCATTTGGGACCCTGGGCACCGACCTCTTTCATTTCAACACAGTTTGCCATGGTGCAGAGAGAAAAATTGGCAGTTTTACAATGTTATTATACAATCTTGCAGTTTTAAAGCTAATTTCCTGCTATTCTACACATTTTGCCATGAGGCTGAGGGAACATGTTGCAGTTTTAAAGCAAATTTCCTGCAATTCTACACATTTTTCTATCATATGCTATCTGTGGGCTCCCAACCTCTTGCTGCTTGTTTCCAGAGGAACTGCAACGTGGTCATGCTTTGATCTTGTACTGATATGCTTTGGGGAAACAGTCAGTCGGAGAGACATATGTTTTTGATTCTCAAGACATTATCATAAAGCAGTGGTAGAGTATCACTTATATTAGGACATGAACATTTGATTTGGTTAACAGTAATAAGGAGAGACTGGCATGAGAGCTGCGTCACAGACACACACACACACACACACACACACACACACACACACACACACACACACACACACACACACACACACACACACACACACACACACACACACACACACACAGGGCCAGATTACCAAACGGGCATGCATCGAACGTGCACCGAGGCCCCCAACCTAAAATGAGATACAATATATTTAGTCTCTTGTAATAGACTGCTCGCTGTCCAGCAAACATTACTTGGTTTTGGGTTCCGAGATTACATTATCTTTAAACCATGCCCTAGAGACTGATTCCAGCTGCATCCTGTAAACAATTCATGGGATTCATTTGAAGGGTATTGAAGACCATTGTCTCATTAATTCCAAACTTATACTAGGAATAGCCCACTTAATTACTAGTTATATCCCTCGAAATGAGAAAATCCCTGTCCGTCAACCCTAAAGTAAGTTTCCTCTTGGTCTAACGTCAAGACACTGGTTTCTCCTGTGGGAGACCCAGGTTCAAATCCTGCCTTTGACACTTGGCCCTGGTGTGAATCAGAAGAGGCTGGTTGGAGGAGCTATAGGAGGACGGCTCGCTGAAATGGAACAGGGTCAAACATGTGGTTTCATATGTCTGATGTGATTGATACCATTCCATTCCAGCCATTACAATGAGCCTGTCCTCCTATAGCTCCTCCCACCAGCCTCTTCTGGTGTGAATGGGATTATGCCACCTGTGTGTGTCCCAGGTGAGTAAGGCACAGCAGTGGCTGTTGTAGGTGAGGTGTGCCTTCTGCAGGTTGCCCAGACCCCTGAAAGGGGGTAGTCTCTTTAGGCCGTAGGCTGTACGGGCAACCAGCTCCACGACAGAATTGAGGCCATGGGATGGCAAAGTCTCTATCGCCGTCGACGAGACATCTCTGGAAAACATACAGCGAAAACACAATCATAATAAAGGTTTTTATTAATTCATTTTCTCACTCACTAATGAACTCACTCACTCACTCAGGCATTCATCAGAGCTCTAATTACAGACATGGCAAAGGGTTCAGAATGGATGGAAGCTGTCATCATCGTAACTCATTCACTCAACACAGAGGATACAAAGGTTTTTGAGGATATTACAGTACCAGTCAAAAGTTTGGACACACCTACTCATTCAAGGGTTTTTCTTTATTTTTACTATTTTATACATTGTAGAATAGCCCTTACACAGCGCTTAGTGGGACTATCATTTGTTTTTCAACAGGACAATGACCCAACACACTCCTCTTCGTCTGAGGAGGAGTAGCAAGGATCGGACCAATGTGCAGCGTGGTAAGTGTCCATAATGAGATATTTAATAACTCAACAGAACACTGAACAAAATAACAAAAGTACAAACAAACAACCGAAACAGTCCCGTATGGTGCAAACACTAACACAGGAAACAACCACCCTCAAAACACACTAGAAAACAGGCTACCTAAATATGGCTCCCAATCAGAGACAACGACTGACACCTGCCTCTGATTGAGAACCATACTAGGCCAAACACATAGAAATATAACAACAGAACAAAACATAGAAAAACAACATAGAATGCCCACCCCAACTCACGCCCTGACCAACTAAAATAACGACATAAAAAAGGAACTAAGGTCAGAACGTGACATCCAGGCTGTGTAAGGGCTATTTGACCAAGAGTGAGAGTAATGGTGCTGCATCAGATGACCTGGCCTCCACAATCAACCGACCTCAACCCAATTGAGATGGTTTGGGATGAGTTGGACCGTAGAGTGAAGGAAAAGCAGCCAACAAGTGCTCAGCATATATGGGAACTCCTTCAAGACTGTTGGAAAAGCATTCCAGGTGAAGCTGGTTGAGAGAATTTCAAGAGTGTGCAAAGATGTCATCAAGGCAAAGGGTGGCTACTTTGAAGAATCTCAAATATAAAAGATAAAACCTTTTTGGTTACTACATGATTCCATATGTGTTATTTCATAGTTTTGATGTACTGACTATTATTCTACAATGTAGAAAATAGTAAGAATAAAGAAAAACCCTTGATTGAGTAGGTGTGTCCAAACTTTTGACTGGTACTGTACAAATTCCAATGGAGCTAGAAGCAGAAGCGCATGCATTAGATAGATTTTCGACTTCTAAAGTGACTTACAGTGTGTGTACTGCATGCCTTTCTAGTATGTGTAGTTGATCCCTGCAGCTGTGGGAAGGTTACCATGACTTCATATAGTCTTGTGATAACCTGACTAAATAAAGGAAACATAGAATAAAGACCAAATATTGATAGTCTTAAAGCGTGTCACTTACAGTATCCTAGGGCCCACCGCTCCTTTAAAAGCTTCCCTATGGATCACTCTGAGGTTTCGGTTATTCTTTAAAACCCTGAGAACACATAAAACAAAGTAGATGTAAATAGCATTGTTTATTGATACAGGTTTATTTAGCCATTTGCTATCATTGTAAAAAAATAAGTTGAAATGTTAAAAGTATGGGAAATACTACAATTTATTTATCTTGGTCCCATTAAAGGCATAGTCTTGTATTTCTCTAATGCCGTTGTTGAACAGGTTCCTGGAATAGAGAGAAAGCAATGTTAACACCATTGGCATTAAGGCCTAGATCCCAGATCCTGAGTAGGCAATAATGAGAGTTAGTGACTTTAAATGTCATTCAGTATAGCAATATCATTTTCACACTTCAGGCTTTTAGGACTATATTCTCCTTTGGATTGGAAAAAGTAGGTCTAGCCATTATAATAACACAGTACTTACATTGCAGTATATTCAGTTGTCATGCCAACGAAAGCATTTACTGGTATTGATAGAAGATAGAGGTTGTCACAGATATCCCTGTAAGACACATTTTTGATTATTTATGTATTTTTTATTTATCCGTTATTTTACCAGGTAAGTTGACTGAGAACACGTTCTCATTTACAGCAACGAACTGGGGAATAGTTACAGGGGAGAGGAGGGGGGTGAATGAGCCAATCGTAAATTATTAGGTGACCGTGATGGTTTGAGGGCCAGATTGGGAATTTAGCCAGGACACCGGGGTTAACACCCCTACTCTTACGATAAGTGCCATGGGATCTTTAATGACCTCAGAGAGTCAGGAAACCCGTTTAACGTCCCATCCGAAAGATGGCACCCTACACAGGGCAGTGTCCCCAATCACTGCCCTGGGGCATTGGGATATTTTTTAGACCAGAGGAAAGAGTGCCTCCTACTGGCCCTCCAACACCACTTCCAGCAGCATCTGGTCTCCCATTAAGTTGATTAAGTTGATATAATACTGTTTAGGCCTATATTTACTTTTCAACAGTGTCGACAAGTCCTTCAACGTCACTGACCCATACTTACAAGACTCTGTCTGATGAAAGTCACAGTGTTTTTAATGAATTTCGAATTTAAAAAATAGTTTTAATGGAGAGTTTTCGCATCTCTACCTCTTATGGACTCCACTAGGATTTAAGGCAGCACCTCTTCTCATGTTGTTGGAGCACCCGTTTTTTTCTTCACATACTTACAAGACAAAATTTTGGTTCCAAGGTTCCAGAGAATGGATAGAAGTCATGTCAGGAAACACTGTTATCCCAGTGTTGGATATACTCCTGTTAATGCATAGACTGTATTATATTACTTCATAACACAATAATAACCTATTTGCTCTACCTTACCGAGGTCTTGCTATCCCTTATGTATGTTGTATCATATAGTTTCTATGTATTGTATGTACAATATACACTGAGTGTACAAAACATTAGGAAAATCTTTCTAATATTGAGTTGCTGGGGCATTGACTACAAGCTGTCGAAAGTGTTCCACAGGGATGCTGGTCCATGTTGACTTCAATGCTTCCCACAGTTGAGTCAAGTTGGCTGGATGTCCTTTGGGTGGTGGACCATTCTTGATACACACAGGAAACTGTTAAGCGTGAAAAACCCAGCAGCAGTTCTTGACACACTCAAACCAGTGTGCCTGGCACCTACTACCATACCCCGTTCAAAGGAACTTAAATATTTTGTCTTGCCCATTCAACCTCTGAATGGCACACATACTGTACACAATCCATGTCTCAATTGTCTCAAGGCTTAAAAATCCTTCTTTAACCTGTCTTCTCACCTTCATCTACACTGATTGAAGTGGATTTAACAGGTGACATCAATAAGGGATCATAGCTTTCACCTGGTTTCACCTGGTCAGTCTATGTCATGGAAAGAGCAGGTGTTCATAATGTTTTATACACACAGTATATGCACTGGGAACAATAAAGATTTACTGAACTGAAATAAACTATTGTGAGGTCAAAGTGTCAACATGTACATTGTAGCAGAGTATAAGAAAGTATGTGAATGAATAAACCAGACAGGTAGCATTATCTAGAGTGGAACAAGTCCTCACTATGCAGAGAGAGATAGTTGCATCCCAAATGGCAGCATATTCCCTTTATAGTGCGTTACTTCTGACCAGAGCCCTGGTCCTGGTCAAAAGTAGTTCACTATAAAGGGAATACAAAGTAGTGGACTATAATAGGAATAGGGTGCCATTTGAGACACAGACATAGTATAGTACGGTATGGTCTCTGGTATCTCTTAAAGTTCAGAAGGCCTCTCACAGATAACGCAGCTTAGGAAGGTTGTTGAACGTCCTTCGAGCGATGTGCACCAGGCTCCGTGTGTTCTTAATGAAGCTGCGAAACAAAAATGTATATGACGTCACATACAGCACACATCTGATATACAGAACCCGCTTGATTTCAGCCAGTCCCTTTACAATATATTCGCAACATGGTCTCAGTAGGATAAGTCAAAAGAGTGACATTTAACCATTTTAGTTATACTGTTGTCACCCAAGCTGACATATTAGTTATACGTCACTTACAATGTCATATTACTAAACGTCACATACATCACTTGCAAATCTAGAACACCATCTTGAAGAAAGATCAGCCCATACAAGAAAGCAAACTAAACTCTTCTTTGAGGATCCATGTTCTACCCCTGGGGGGAAACACACTCACATTTCATTGAGGTTGAGAAGATTGTTGAAGGCAAGGGTCTCTATAGTTTCCAAGGCAACACTTTGACCGATTTCTCTAAAAGACCCACCAAGCAAAAACGGGTTATTTTGAACAATTCACAATCAAAAGGGGTGTGGTCAAAAAGCAATTGAATTGATATGGATCAACCCCAGATTGATATTTGATACTCACATATGCTGGACTCTTCTCAGGCCATCAAAGGTGTGGCTGGCTATAGTGCTCATAGTCAGATGCTTCAGGACCCTGAGAAGTATGGGAACAGTCAGAAAGACAATATTATATAAAATGTTACTTTTAAACTATTTGACAGACCATCGAAAAGGAACCAAACTTTAATTTAATACAATAGTATGTGTTTACTTTTAGTAAGTCAAATAAGACATTTTGTTAACAGTCAAGGAAGTGTGTGTTCTTGAAATAATTCCCTGTCTGAAGTTGTGGACATACACAAAATAGTACAAATTGGTGAAGTGAAATGAAAAAAATTACTTGTTTCATAAAAATCTAAAAAATAAAAAACAGAAAAGTGGTGCATGCATATGTATTCACCCCCTTTGCTGTTACGCCCCTAAATAAGATATGGTGCAACCAATTACCTTCAGAAGTCACATAATTAGTTAAATAAAGTCCACCTGTGTGCAATCTAAGTGTCACATAATCTGTCACATGATCTCAGTATATATACACCTGTTCTGAAAGGCCCCAGAGTCTGCAACACCACTAAGCAAGGGGCACCACCAAGCAAGCGGCACCATGAAGACCAAGGAGCTCTCCTTACAGGTCAGGGACAAAGTTGTGGAGAAGTCAGGGTCGGGTTATCAAAAAATATCCGAAACTTTAAACATCCCGCGGAGCACCATTAAATCCATTATTACAAAATGGAAAGAATATGGCACCGCAACAAACCTGCCAAGAGAGGGCCGCCCACCAAAACTGACGGACCAGGCAAGGAGGGCATTAATCAGAGAGGCAACAAAGAGATCAAAGATAACCCTGAAGGAGCTGCAAAGCTCCACAGCGGAGATTGGAGTATCTGTCCATAGGACCACTTTAAGCCGTACACGCCCCCAGAGCTGGGCTTTAAGGAAGAATGGCCAGAAAAAAGCCATTGCTTAAAGAAAAAAATGAGCAAACACGTTTGGTGTTTGCCAAAAGGCATGTGGGAGACTCCCCCAAAATATGGAAGAAGGTACTCTGGTCAGATGAGACAAAATGTTGCTTTTTGGCCACCAAGGAAAATGCTATGTCTGTCGCAAACCCAACACCTCCCATCACCCGTAGAACACCATCCCCACAGTGAAGCATGGTGGTGGCAGCATCATGCTGTGAGGATGTTTTTCATCGGCAGGGACTGGGAAACTGGTCAGAATTGAAGGCATGATGGATGGCGCTAAATTCTTGAGGGAAACCTGTTTCAGTCTTCCAGAGATTTGAGACTGGGATGGAGGTTCACCTTCCAGCAGGACAATGACCCTAAGCATACTGCTAAAGCAACACTCGAGAGGTTTAAGTCAAATCCCAGACCTCAATCCAATTGAGAATATGTGGTATGACTTAAAGATTGATGTACACCAGCGGAACCCATCCAACTTGAAGGGGCTTTTTTTTTTTGCCAAAAATCCTAGTGGCTAGACGTGCCAAGCTTATAGAGACATACCCCAAGAGACTTTCATCTGTAATTACTGCAAAAGGTGGCTCTACAAAATATTGACTTTGGGGGGGTAAATAGTTATGCACGCTCAAGTTTTCTGTTTTTTTGTCTTATTTCTTGTTTGTTTCACATTCAAAAATATTTAGCATCTTCAAAGTGGTAGGCATGTTGTGAAAATCAAATGATACAAACCCCCCACAAAACAATTTTTCTTTGCAACTCTGCCTAGAAGGCCAGCAACCCGGAGTCGCCTCTTTACTGTTGACGTTGAGACTGGTGTTTTGCGGGTGCTATTTAATGAAGCTGCCAGTTGAGGACTTGTGAGGCGTCTGTTTCTCTAACTAGACACTCTAATGTACTTGTCCTCTTGCTCAGTTGTGCACCGGGGCCTCCCACTCCTCTTTCTATTCTGGTTAGACCCAGTTTGCACTGTTCTGTGAAGGGAGTAGTACACAGCGTTGTACGACATCTTCAGTTTCTTGGCAATTTCTCACATGGAATAGTCTTCATTTCTCAGAACAAGAATAGACTGACGAGTTTCAGAAGAAATGTATTTGTTTCTGGCCATTTTGAGCCTGTAATTGAACCCACAAATGCTGATGAGTTACTCAACTAGTCTAATGAAGGTCAGGACAACAGTTTTCAGCTGGGCTAACATAATTGCAAATGGTTTTCTAATGATCAATTAGCTTTTTAAAATTATAAACTTGGAATAGTTAACACAATGTGCCATTGGAACACAGGAGTGATGGTTGTTTATAATGGGCCTCTGTACGCCTATGTAGATATTCCATAAAAAATGCAGTTTCCAGCTACAATAGTCATTTACAACATTAACAATGTCTACACTGTATTTCTGATCAATTTTATTTTATTGGACAAAAAAATAGCTTTTTTTTTTTTTTTTTTTTTACAAATAAAGGCATTTCTAAGTGACCTCAAACTTTTGAACGGTAGTGTACATTATTTTAACTATATTTACTGTATATCTAATGAAGATTACGATAACTATTGCAACAAAGAAACAATCTTAAGGAAGGTTTTCACTCATAGAAACTGCACATGTAATAATCTGTTTGTGATGCGTGCAGGACAGTAGAAATGTGATCTGGAGGTAAAGGTCATGGGTTAGACAGCAGAACTATAGCACACATGACTATACTAGACACAAAACTAATAGTCTATGTATTATTTCCTGGGTTTTGTTCTCCAATAGTCCCGTCATCACAGCGTATATTGAAAAATTAGTTACATGACAGAATTGTTTTACCATTACTGTTACAGTATACAGTATATGATGGAGTGCAGTTAAGAGTGTGTTGCTTCAAAATAGGTCACTGATCTCTGAAATTCAAGTAAACTCGGAGGCAAGGTGGAATCCCTGGACGTGCGAGCGAAGTCGAATTTCATATCCCTCCATCGTTCCCGTAGTCGGACATCGATTTGGATGGTCAAAGCGATGAGGGAATCGAGATCTGTTGACCTCCTCCGAGACGCTGTGCAGGAACATATCGAACAGTTCTTCCTGGTTCCAAGCACTCTCTGCTGCCAATGTGCGGAAATCCACTGTATAGTCAGCCACACTGCAGGAGTCCTGCCGAAGCTGGATTAGCTCCCGGGCAGCTTCTCTCCAGGAGAACGGAGCGTAAAAAACCTTCACCTCTCCCATGAACCCCTCCAGACTAACACATATGGCCGGCTGCTGTTCCCATACAGCAGTAGCCCAGGTGAGAGCCCTCCCGGACATCAGCGTGATGAGATCGGCTCGCTCCAAGATAGCCTAGGGAAAGGAGGAGGGCTGAAGCTCGAAAATGAGGGCACACTGAGCTAGAAACGCCCGACATATGGTCGACTCTCCATTGTAAACGGGGCTCCCGAGAAGGTGGAGTGGCCGATGACGGCGCTGCTAGCAGCTGGGTTACTGAGGGGCTGTGGTAGGCTGCCTCCCAGACAACCAGCGGAATCGCTCCAGCAAACTGCTCAATGCCCGGTTATGTCGTTCAGCCAACATTTGGACCCCCTCCATAAGGCCACGAAGCAGTTCCTTGTGCCTCCCGATGGGAGGAGATGGCGTCGCGCAGCTGGCCCGGGTCTGCTGGGTCAGTCATGGCAAGTTCGTACTATCAGAATAAGGTAAGACCCAGATGCAGACTGTGTCGAAGTAACAATGTTTATTACAGCAACAGGGGCAAAGGTACAGGACGGCAGGCAGACTCAGGTCAGGCAGCGGTCGGATAATCCAGAGACGGGGCAAAGGTACAAGACAGCAGGCAGGCTCAGGGTCAGGCGGGCAGGCTCAGGACAGGAAAGTGTCAAAACCAGGAGGACAAGAAAAGAGAGACGGTGGAAAAGCAAGAACTGATACAAAAACGCTGGTTGACTTGACAGACATGACAAACTGGCAACAGCCAAACAGAGAACACCGGTATAAATGCACAGGGGATAATGGGGAAGATAGGCGACACCTGGAGGGGGGTGGAGACAATCACAAAGACAGGTGAAACAGATCAGGGTGTGACATAGAGATTATTTTCAAAGTAACAGGTCTTTCATTTTCAAATAAACAGCTTGATATAAGAAAATGTTTCACAGATAATGTTACACTTTCAATAACTACATAAATACACTATTCAATGGTTTATGATACATCTCCAATAACTCCAAAGTTTTATATTAAAAAAGCTAATTATATAAAAAATCAGATTTATTTTAAGGTCTTTGTCCATAAATTCTAATCTATAGTCAAACTGACATTAGTATGAACAGTGTAAAATCTAATGCAATATGGGACTGCTAATCATCTAGTCGAACAGAAGTATGCATTTCATGACAGGAGATAGTGAGTCTGCACTGCAGATGTTTCTCAAATGGGATATTTGGCTTTTTTTTTTTTTTATCGTGAATAATGATGAATGAGAAAGTGAGAAAGTGAGAACAAATATCATACCCCCCATGACATGCTAATCTCTCACCATTACAATAACAGGAGAGGTTATATTTATTGCATGGGTATGATTTTTGTGCGTCTGTAACTTTCTTACGCATCATTATTCATGATTCATTCAGGACTATCCATAATCATGGTAACATCCACATTAATGTAGGAGCGTATAGACACATATTGTATTCTTATTTACAATAAATGTGACATTAAAATGACACAATACCTTATTTACCATTGGGCACAAAATAATCTGAAACACAACCAAAACAAACAGCAAATGCATCCAACAAGTTTGTAGAGTCACAAGCTAGATGTAATCACTGAGTGCTAGGAATATGGGACCAAATACTAAACTTTGACTTCTTTAATACACATAAAAATGAATTTTTTGCTCCCCTAAAATGGGGGGACTACGTACAAAAAGTGCTGTAATTTTTAAACAGTTCAGTTGGTATGGATGAAAATACAGTCTGCACTTTAATCTCATAGTCATTGTATCATTTCAAATCCAAATGGCTGGAGTACAGAGCCAGAACAACAAAACGTTTGTGAATGTCCCAATACTTTTGGAGCGCACTGTACATAAAGCAGCACACTGTTAACTCTGAACTCCATCATGTACTGTATAACAGTAATGGCCAAAAGTATTTTTCTGTTTTTTCAATAGACAATACTGACACAATTATTGAACAATGCTATTTTGTAACAGACAACTGTAACAGACTTGATGAATCACTCAGACCCATCGCTCTCCACTAATGCAGGGAACAAGGGCTTGTTTTTATTTGTGTGTGAGAGTGTTTGGACAATCTCTCGATTTACAAAAGCCACATTGACAGGCCTCCTCATTGAGCCGAGCCCCTACAGATGTCCAAACACCAGCTAATGTAACCACCAGCTAATGTAACCTCATACGAGGCCCATCGTGACATTAGAATAAGAAATGGAGGACAGAGTCACTCAAATGGAATGGCCGATTAGTTCGCTTTAATGTAACTCTGTGGTTTGGAAGATATAAACAGACGGCCCCCGTTTTGTTGGCCCGCGGATCAATTTCCCAAAATTGTTGTTTATATTATTTTTTTCAGAACTCAGTTGGGGTCTCAACAGTTGGTTAGAATTTGAGCAAGTGATGTCAGGGACATGAAAACCAAATGAATTTCATATGTGATCACAAGTGTTTCACTTGTGTGAAGTTAATGTGATAACATGTAAAAAAAAAAGCAACATGTGATAACATGAAACTACACATGTGAAAACATTTGACATCATGTGAAATAAATGTGACATGGGGATGCAAAATTTCAACATGAGATACCAGGAAACTACACATATGACAACATTTGAAAGTTTCTCACATGTAAAAATGCAATTCCACATGTGAGAGTTAGATTTTCACATCTGAATGTTTCTTACATGTGGAACTGCAAATGTGATTTTCACATGTTTTGTTTTTCACATGTGAACTTGCAATTCCACATGTGAAGTGAAAACATGTTAACATGTGATCTCTAAATGTAATACATGTGAACATCTGACCTCACATGTGTCTCTTTTGTTTTCACATGATTTCACATTGTGAAATTGCAAATTTCAAGTTTTTTTTTGCAAGGGAAATAATTAAATGGTATGTTTTTTGTTGTTGTTGATAAATGGTAAATGGTATGGCGGTTTTTAACTGTTCAGCTAAAATAGTGTAAAAAGCTTTAATCAATGACGACATGATAACTTAGTACTGACTTTTCAGTATGACCATAGTGGAATTTGAACTCACAACCTCTGGAGTTAGGGGTACACTTACATTTCTGCTGCTCCAAAAAGTCTGTAGCATTCTCAGAAGTCCACTACAGATTCATTACCTATAATACATCTCTGCACTTAGCAAAAGAGTGCCATCTACGCTGCTATTTTAGTTATCAGTTAAGGAGATTGTCCGATACTTTTGTATACTTTTTGGCCAGTAGTTCTGAAAGCAGCACTCGAGCCAAAAGTGATCCCCGACAATTGCGTACTACGTCACATATGTCCAGATATGTGCACCATGTCATTGCTCTCTCTCTCACTCTGCTGTGTGTATATCTTGGTAGCTGTCACTCAAATGGCGAGGGGCTGAAGCTCATTGATTGAACTCTAATTGCTAGGAGGCTGGCTCACGAGGGTGAAAATTTAGGGGAAATGATGCATCACAGCTTTCAGAAAAACAGTCACTTTCAAACTAGGGATTTTGTGGCTAATTGAGGTAACACGGTAATTCTGCTTATAGATTATGCATGTACGAACTACACATTGACACATCCAGCCCAAAGCGGGAGGTTAAAAAAAGACTTACTAATTTGTAAGTTGCTCTGGATAAGAGCGTCTGCTAAATGACTTAAATGTAAATGTAGTCGCCAAATGTAACGGTTTCTCTCCTCCTCTTCGTCCGAAGAGGAGGAGTAGGGATCAGACCAAAATGCAGCGGGTTGTGAATACATAATGAATTTATTCAAAGACGAAGACGAACACGAAAAACACTTGGAAAATTACAAAACAACAAAACGACGTAGACTGACCTAAAACATGAGAACTTACAAATACACGAAGAACGCACGAACAGACTACAAACCAAAGCTACAGTCCCGTGTGGTACGAACATACATACAGACACGGAAGACAACCACCCACAACAAACAATGTGAAACAACCTCCCTATATATGGTTCTCAATCAGAGGAAAACGTAAAACACCTGCCTCTGATTGAGAGCCATACAAGGTCAATTAAACCTGACACTTAACATAGAACAAACAACACAGACTGCCCACCCAGCTCACGTCCTGACCCACTAAACACAACTATACAAAAGGAAAACAAGGTCAGGAACGTGACACCAAAGTTCCGGAGCATGTCTTTTTTCTGGCTATTCTTGCATCGTTAATTTCATTTACTTATTTCAGCAATTTGAGGGTTTTCTGTATAGTTGTCTAATGTTGGTGGGGCATATTTTCCTGCTTTAATGTTACTCCTGAATCACTATGATAATTTTTTTTTTTGTGTATTATACAAAGTTGAGATTTACTTTGATGTCCAAAGTGTAGGAATACAGGTGAAATCAGTCACTGACACAGCCATGGTGGCATAGCAGGAAGATGTGAACCAAGAGGTTGTGAGTTCAAAGTCTCGCTCCAGACAAGCTAAACACCTTCTTTGCCCGCTTTGAGGATAACACAGTGCCACCGACATTTAAGCGTGTTAACTCTCGCAAGGCTGCCTGCCCAGACGGCATCACTAGCCGCGTCCTCAGAGCATGCGCAGACCAGCTGGCTGGTGTGTTTACGGACATATTCAATCTCTCCCTATCCCAGTCTGCTCTCCCCACATGCTTCAAGATGGCCACCATTGTTCCTGTACCCAAGAAGACAAAGGTAACTGAACTAGACCAACTTCAATTTGCTTACCATCCCAATAGATCCACAGACGATGCAATCGCCATCACACTGCACACTGCCCTATCCCATCTGGACAAGAGGAATACATATGTAAGAATGCTGTTCATAGACTATAGCTCAGCATTAAACACCATAGTACCCTCCAAGTTCATCATTAAGCTCGAGGCCTTGGGACTGAACCCCACCCTGTGCAACTGGGTCCTGGACTACCGAACGGGCCGCCCCCAGGTGGTGAAGGTTTGAAACATCACCTCCACTTCGCTGATCCTCAACACTGGGGCTCCACAAGGGTGTGTGCTCAGTCCCCTCCTGTACTCCCTGTTCACCCATGACTGCGTGGCCAAGCACGCCTCCAACTCAATCCTCAAGTTTGCAGATGACACAACAGTAGTAGGCTTGATTACCAACAATGACCAGACAGCCTACAGGGAGGAGGTGAGGGCTCTGGGAGTGTGATGCCAGGAAAATAACCTCTCACTCAATGTCAACAAAACAAATGAGATGATCATGGACTTCAGGAAACAGCAGAGGGAGCACCCCCCGATCCACATCGGTGGGACCGCAGTGGAGAAGGTGGAAAGCTTCAAGTTCCTCGGTGTACACAACACTGAAAAACTGAAATTGTCCACTCACACAGACAGTGTGGTGAAGAAGGCACAACAGCGCCTTTTCAACCTCAGGAGGATGAAGAAATTTGGCTTGGCACCTAAAACCCTCATAAACATTTACAGATTCACAATCGAGAGGATCCTGTCTGTCACGCCCTGACCTTAGAGATCCTTTTTATGTCTCTATTTGGTTTGGTCAGGGTGTGATTTGGGGTGGGTATTCTATGTTCTTTAGTTCTATTATTTGTATTTCTATGTTTTGGCCGGGTAGGGTTCTCAATCAGGGACAGCTGTCTATCGTTGTCTCTGATTGAGAACCATGCTTAGGTAGCCCTTTTTCCCACCTGTCTTTGTGGGAGGTTAACTTTGTTTTTGGCACATAGCCCTTTAGCTTCACGGTTGTTTTGGATTGTCTATTGTTTTTGCCGGCATCATAATAAATAAAGGAATATGAACGCTTACCACGCTGCACCTTGGTCTCCTCCTTACGACGGCTGTGACAGAACCTCCCACCAAGAAAGGACCAACCAGCGTGGTAAGGGGGATTCATGGACTTGGGAGGAAATCCTGGACGGTAAAGGACTCTGGAGGCAGGCTGGGGAATATCGTCGTCCCAAGGAGGAGCTGGAGGCAGCAAAGGCGGAACGGCGTCGTTACGAGGGAACACGGCTAGCAAGGAAGCCCGAGGGGCACAAGAGGAGATTGGCTGAGTCAGGTTGGAGACCTGAGCCAACTCCTCGTGCTTACCGTGGCGAGCGTTGTACTGGTCAAGCACCGTGTTATGTGGTGGGGCGCACGGTGTCTCCAGTGCGCGTTCACAGCCCGGTGCGATACATCCCAGCTCCCCGCATCTGCCGGGCTAGGGTGAGCATCCAGCCAGGACGGATTGTGCCAGCCTTGCTCTCCAGACCTCCAGTGCGCCTCCTCGGCCCAGTATATCCTGCGCCGGCTCTGTGCACTGTGTCTCCAGAACTTCTTCACAGCCCAGTGCATCCTGTGCCAGCGCCCTGTGTTTGCAGGGGGAAGATAACCACCCAGCCAGGACGGGTTGTGCAGGCTCTAAGCTCGAGACCTCCAGTGCGCCTCCACGCCCCAGTGTATCCGGTGCCTCTGCCAAGGACAAGGCCTCCTGTATGTCTCCCCAGCCTGGTGAGCCCTGTGGCAGCTCCACGTACCAGACTGCCCGTACGTCTCCTCACTCCAGTGATGATCCATGGCAAGAAGCCTCCAGTGATGATCCATGGCACGAAGCCTCCACTGATGATCCATGGCAAGAAGCCTCCAGTGATGATCCATGGCACGAAGCTTCCAGTGATGATCCATGGCAAGAAGCCTCCAGTGATGATCCATGGCACGAAGCCTCCAGTGATGATCCATGGCAAGAAGCCTCCTGGAGGAGTCATGGCACGAAGCCTCCAGCGACGGCCTCCAGTCCGGAGCCTCCAGCGACGGTCTCCAGTCCGGAGCCTCCAGCGACGTTCTCCAGTCCGGAGCCTCCAGCGACGTTCTCCAGTCCGGAGCCTCCAGCGACGTTCTCCAGTCCGGAGCCTCCAGCGACGTTCTCCTGTCCGGAGCCTCCAACGACGGTCTCCAGTCCGGAGCCTCCAGCGACGGTCTCCAGTCCGGAGCCTCCAGCGACGGTGCCCAGTCCGGGGCCCGCAACGAGGGTGCCCAGTCCGGGGCCCGCTACGAGGGTGCCCAGTCCGGGGTCGGCGACGAGGGTCCCCGCACCAGAGGTACCATCAAAGTGGGGTGAGCCAGTGGTGGAGCGGGGTCTGCGTCCCGCACCTGAGCCACCACTGCGGATAGATGCCCACCCAAACCCTCCCCTATAGGTTCAGGTACTGTCACGCCCTGACCTTAGAGATCCTTTTTATGTCTCTATTTGGTTTGGTCAGGGTGTGATTTGGGGTGGGTATTCTATGTTCTTTAGTTCTATTATTTGTATTTCTATGTTTTGCCCGGGTAGCGTTCTCAATCAGGGACAGCTGTCTATCGTTGTCTCTGATTGAGAACCATACTTAGGTATCCCTTATTCCCACCTGTCTTTGTGGGAGGTTAACTTTGTTTGTGGCACATAGCCCTTTAGCTTCACGGTTGTTTTGGATTGTCTATTGTTTTTGTCGGCGTCATAATAAATAAAGGAATATGTACGCTGACCACGCTGCACCTTGGTCTCCTCCTTACGACGGCCGTGACACTGTCGGGCTGTATCATCGCTTGGTACAGCAACTGCACCGCCCGCAAACGCAGGGCTCTCCAGAGGGTGGTGCGGTCTGCCCAACGCATCACCGGGGGCAAACTACCTGCCCTCCAGGACACCTATAGCACCCGATGTCACAGGAAGGTCAAAAAGATCATCAAGGACAACAACCACCCGAGCCACTGCCTGTTCACCCCGCTATCATCCAGAAGGCGAAGTCAGTACAGGTGCGTCAAAGCTGGGACCGAGAGACTGAAAAACAGCTTCTATCTCAAGGCCATCAGACTGTTAAATAGCCATCACTAGTACATAGAGGCTGCTGCCTATATACATAGACTTTAATAAACTGAACACTAGTCACTTTAATAATGTCTACAAATCTTGCATTACACATCTCATATGTATATACTGTATCCTATACTATTCTGCTGTATCTTATTCTATGCCACTCTGACATTGCTAGTCCATATATTTTTATATTCTTAATTACATTCCTTTACTAGATTTGCGTGTATTGGGTATATGTTGTGTAATTGTTAGATATTACTTGTTAGATATTACTGCACTGTCGGAGCTGGAAGCACAATCATTTCACACCCTCAATAACATCTGCTAAACACGTGTTTGTGACCAATAAAATTTGATTAGGATTTGGGAACAAAAAACATAGTTTTCTCCTGAATCAACACTAGAAATGTTAGATTGAAAAATCAACAACAGATAACTGATACCATGCCAATCCATTAGGTATTTTGTGGCTTTAGCCTCTTAAAGGTACAACATGGTCATTTGCGAAGACTGCCTGGACATGATTCAGTTAACATTTTCATACTGGTGTTAAATGAATGATGTAAGTGTTAAATTAAAACGCATTGGATCAAAAGAACACCAGTGTTGGCGTTAATAACCAGTGTTAAACCAAAACCACGCCCATCATTATCATATTTCCCAGAAGGCTATACTGAAATTGTTTGTTTCAATATCTATTTTTTTGCATGGACATTGATTAATATTATGCTACTCAAATATAAATTACATAAATTTTTCTAAACTAATCCAATCTGTGACTTATTGCACCCGTTACTGAAATGGTTGTTCCAGTTTAGATGTCTTAGGTAGTCTCATGTCTTAGGTTTTCCAAACCTGCAGTCGTTCTGAATGCAGGCTGCAGGGGAATAAAAATTCTAAATGTTGGATATCCCCACTCTGGCTGGATTCCAATAAGAATTACACATCACTTTGCAAGCCATCATAATGTGACTTGCAGGCCTGAAAAACATGAGTTTCAGGTCACTGTATTAGGGTAAAACTTGGCCCTCAAAATAAGGCCTTATTAAATATTTGTTATTGTGTTGAATAATTACATTTTAATGTTAACATATTAGCTTAGTATCTCACTTGGTGAAGGCCATAGGACTGAACATTTATGAACACAACAACTATGTCACTGTCCCTAACAAATACAGTCATAACTTTACAATTCACTCGACAGGCAAGGCCCTCTAGGAAATATGCAAAAAAGGCTTTACACTAACTAGATGTTACATTTAACACTGTCAGTGTTGATTTAACACTGGAGAATTTGCTGTGTAAAAATGACCTCAGCAAATTATCTAGGAGAAGACTTATAGGGGTTTTATAATGCCAAAACCCCAAAACCCCCTGCCAAAATGTGGCTTACAGACAGACAGCTTTAAAGGCTTATTTTCGACTTCTCTATAGGGTGTTGTTGTGTCCTCTGAAACATTTGTAAATCCATTAACTGGTTATTTATTTCAAGAATAATCTGGCTCACAATTTTGCAGCATGTAGCAATCCTAAACTAAACTTCAGAGAAGTGAGCTATCCCTTTAATGGAAACTTGACTGCAGGAGATGGCCTCTATACTCTGCCAAGAGAGATTTGCTTTGAACTAATTTACAACTTTGGAACTCTCTCCACACACACAGACACACACACAGGCTAGTATGTTTCAAATTGAGTAGAATTCAATAGAACACCTCCATTTAGTCATATCCAAATAAAGTAATAAAAAATCCACAACGTTGGCCACATAGTGTTTTAGAGCCTAGGGATTTGAGGATGAAACAGCAGAACATAACTTCTCTTAGTCAGCCTCTCAGGACTGGAGGAAGGTATCCGGACCATTATATCAATTCAGTAGCTAGAGCTTCTTGGGTATAAAGCAACAACAAAAAATATGTTGCTGGGATTTTTCAAATGCATAGAGAGCACGTTTTCGTAGATTTAGAAGGTTTAGGAACATCCTGTGCATCCACAGCGTACCCAATGGAAACGTTTAAAATATATATATATATATATATATTTAACTAGGCAAGTAAGTTAAGAACAAATTGTTATTTACGATGACGGCATAGGAACAATGGGTTAACTGCGTTGTTCAGGGGAAAAACGACAGATTTGTACTTTGTCAACTCGGTGATTCGATCTAGCAACTTTCCGGTTACTGGCCCAACGCGCTAAACACTAGGCTACCTGCCGCCCCGTAGACATATGTTATATGTAATGGATCAATTTTAGGATAGATTTTCTGAAAGTAACACCAATAGTAGTCTATCAAGGCAAATAATAATAGAATTGAGCATTTGTGCTTTTTAAAACACCACCATACATGCCTAATCTTTCATAAAAAAAAACAGTTAACTAATTTAACATTGTATTTGCATGCATGCTCTCTGGTTCCAATTGATTTGACCCGTGTGTAAATGCGCACCAATATTATGTAAATTCTTGTTACCATGTCCATCCACAAAATATGAATCAGCTCAGATGTAATATAAATCACTTACAGTCTTGGACCCCTTTCGCTCATTGGAACGGACTTCTCCGTGAGGTTGTTACATCTAATTGTGTTGGAGGAACACCGGCAGATCCCCGGACACACAAAGCTCGAAGCGTACCGGCAGCCAAAGCCAAAGAAGAGCAAAACAGACGGGTAGAACAGGAACAACAGCGATATCGACATCATTGAATTATCCTACTTTTCAAATTGAAGCAATAAATCACAAGGACCACATACAGTAGGAGCAGCAAAGATGATGATGACAACCATTTACGTCCTTCTGTTGGAACAGACTTGGTGGATTGATGCAGCGTACGTTTGAATGGAGGAAGAAACAAACATTGCTCTATCCATCGAAAGGATAGCCTGTGAAATAAATTCCAAATAGTGCCTTGAGCGCATTGTGCAGACGCGAGCGCACCAGATGCTCCCCAGTCCCGCCTACCCCTTAATCTCTCCGCGTCACGTGTGAACTGTCAGTATTATAGCGATTGCAAGGGCCCGGGAATGTCATGGTCCTTTCTGGCATTAACCTACAGTATCTACCCATAGTCTACCTCTCAAACATGACATAATTACTTGATGATGTATCTATTCTGAGGCAAGATACAGTATAACTTCAATAAAATATAAACGTATTAAATATCAACATATTAACTCTCATAAAATATCACATTTCTGAATGTTTTATTATGGAGGTCCCAAGCCATTAGTTCAAGCCCTGTCTAAGCCTAGTGGAAATGCACCATAATAGAATGGTTTCCAACAGCTTGTTTTGCATTATTGCACAAGAGACAAGAGATAGGCCTAATTCAAGATAAGAACAATATCTTCTAGCCTATGTGCCAGTTTGCATTTGGCAGAACAGAAGGCCAAAGGGACCTTGAAAGAGGATCAAATGGGGAATGAAATGGAGTGGAATTTTGGAAATGTCATAGTTTTTATTGCAGTTCTTTTAAGTTCCACCCACCCCACCCCTCCCTTTGCCATGTGGCCTGTATCACAGGATCAAATCTATTTGGGTTCCATGTATTGTCATTGGTTGCACTAATTGCATTTTTTGTCTACATTACCTGGCTCAAGCATTCATGACATTACCCTGAAGAAGGCACAGTGATGCCAAAGCGTTGGTGTTTTACCCAATAAATTACTGGGAGTGTACAGTGCATTCGGAAAGTATTCAGACCCCTTCCCATTTCCCACATTTTGTTACATTACAGCTTTATTCTAAAGTGGATTAAATAAAATGTTTCCTCATCAATCTACACACAATACCCCATAAATGGATTAAAAATCAAAATCAGAAATACCTTATTTACATAAATATTCAGACCCTTTGCTATGAGACTCGAAATTGAGGTCAGGTGCATCCTGTTTCCGTTGATCATCATAGAGATGTTTCTACAACTTGATTGGCCTGCACCTGTGGTAAATGTAATTGATTGGACATGATTTGGAAAGACACACACCTGTCCATATTAGGTCCCACAGTTGACAGTGCATGTCAGAGCAAAAACCAAGCAATGAGGTCGAAAGGAATTGTCTGTAGAGCTCTTAGACAGGATTGTGTCGAGGCACAGATCTGAGGAAGGGTACCAAAAAATGTCTGCAGCATTGAAGGTCCCCAAGAACACAGTGACCATCATTCTTAAATGGAAGACTTTTGGAACCCACAAGACTCTTCCTAGAGCTGGCCGCCCAGCCAAGCTGAGCAATCGGGGGAGAAGGGCCTTGTTTGTGGAGGCGACCAATGACCCAATGGTCACTCTGACAGCACCAGAGTTCCTCTGTGGAGATGGTAGAACCTTCTAGAAGGACAACCATCTCTGCAGCACTCCACTAATCCGGCCTTTATGGTAGAGTGGCCAGACGGAAGCCACTTCTCAGTAAAAAAAACATGACAGCCTGCTTGGAGTTCGCCAAAAGGCACCTAAAGACTCTCAGACCATGAGAAACAAGATTCTCTGGTCTGATGAAACCAAGATTGAACTATTTGGCCTGAATGCCAAGCGGCACGTCTGGAGGAAACCTGGCACCATCCCTACGGTGAAGTACGAGGGTGGCAACATCATGCTGTGGGGATGTTTTTCAGCGTCAGGGACTGGGAGACTAGTCAGGATCGAGCGAAAGATGAACGGAGCAAAGTACAGAGAGATCCTTGATGAAAACCTGCTCCATAGCGCTCAGGACTTCAGACTGGGGTGAAGGTTCACCTTCCAACAGGACAATGACCTTAAGCACACAGCCAAGACAACGCAGGAGTGGCTTCGGGACAAGTCTCTGAATGTCCTTGATTGAGCATCTCTGGAGAAACCGTGAAATAGCTGGGTGGCGACGCTCCCCATCCGAGCTGACAGAGTGTGAGAGGATCTGCAGAGAAGAATGGGAGAAACTCCCCAAATACAGGTGTGCCAAGCTTGTAGCATCATACCCAAGAAGAATCGAGGCTGTAATCGCTTCCAAAGATGCTTCAACAAAGTACTCAGTAAAGGGTCTGAATAGTTATGTAAATGTGATTTAAAAAAAATGATGTGCAAACATTTCTAAAAACCTGTTTTTGCTTTGTCATTATGGGGTATTGTGTATAGATTGATGAGGGGGGGGGACAATTTAATAGATTTTAGAATAAGGCTATAACCTAACAAAATGTGGAAAAAGTCAAGGGGTCTGAATATTTTCTGAATGAACTAAATAGAGTGTGTGACTCTATTTATTTTAGAGCTTACAGTTTATTCGCCTGTAGTCAGCACCCCTACACTAAATAGTTTTCTCTGGGTGTGCGCCAGCTCATGCTTTTTATTGGGTTCCATATAGAACAATTTTTTTTGTAAGAGTGTGGATGGACACTACATTTCCCATTCCTCAGTCAGGAGAGATTAACTTCAATTTATATTGTAACATTCCAGGAACCTTAAAGTATGTTTTGTACTTACAACTTTGCCTTGGAACAGACGCCAGATAAAATACAGTTTCAGGAAGCACCTTAATTTGGGTCCCAATGTCCTTATCAGGGGCCATATATTAACAAGCATCTCAGAGTAGGAGTGCAGATCTTGGATCAGCCCCCCCTGTCCATGTAATCGTATTGCTTGTGATCCAAGGCAAAACGGATCCTAGATCCGCACACTGCAACGCTTTGGCTGCATTTACACAGGCAGCCCAATTCTGATAGTTTTTCCACTAATTGGTCTTTTGACCAATCACATTAGATCTTTTCACACCAGATCATTGTCAGAGCTGATCTAATTGGTCAAAAGACCAATAGTGAAAGAAATATCATAATTGGGCTGCCTGTATAAACGCTGCCTTTGTGAATATGGGCCCAGAACATTTAAATGAGTTGATGATTGATTGATTTTATTTTGGGTTAAACAATTTGTACTGTTTAAAAACAGTATCTAAAAGTACAAGGAACACTGAGTATGACACATGAAGTGTAAAAATACTTATTTTCAATGTGGTTGTTGGGGTACGACAACAACTGGACATAGCACACAGGAAAATGCATGTTTTTTTTACCCTGTTTTTGTCCTATACATCGAGTACCAGCCAGTCTTCATGTCCATGCCAGCAGCAAGGTTGCGTCTCAAATGGCACCCTACTCCCTGCATAGTGCACTACTTTTGGCACATAGTGGACTACTCCTCATCAGTGTTGGGGAGTAGTTCCACTACTTGTAATTCAACTAGTAATTGAACTACGTTGTGCAGCAGCTTGGTGGTAGTTAAACGAAATTAAAATCTTATAGTGTTTTCAGTAGTTTTTTTGGCATGTATCGGTGTAGCTAACTTCTATCTAGAACGACCCACTAGGCCTACATGTTTTACAAAAAAAACAACATGTTTCACAAAAAACAACCCCCTGTTGTTCTCTCTCTCTGACCACTGGGCTATTAAAGGAAAACTCCACCCAAAAATGTTATTTTTGTATTTGTTTCATTAGTCCTTTGTTGACATAGTCCCTAAATGTTTTTCTTGTCAGAACTCAAGTTTTCCATATACTGTATGTAACTTTCAAAATACAGAAATCGTCCCCATATGATGAAAAATGCATCATATGGGGACAATTTCTGTATTTTGAAAGTTCATACAGTATCTTGAAAAGTTGAGTTCTGACAAGCAAAACATTTTGGGACTATGTTTTCCTTTAAGACCACACTCACGTTATGGCTGTCACACAGATCTCACTGCACTGTTAACATTTTACTACAGAGTGATGTGTTCTTGCTGTCAGGTGTCTCAACTTTGTATTACATGTCATTTTTCACGAGGCCATTTTGATGTAGTGAACTACTTATTCATAGTAACTTTAGTTAAACAAACAATATTTATCTTAAGGCTAGCTTTAGTGTAGGTCAACTGCTTCCAGTGTGAAATAATTGTATAGCTTGGTACACTATATTTTCATCATAGCTTCCCCAACACTGTGCATTATATAGGGAATAGAGTGGCATTTGGGACACCACATCATCATTAGCATCTAAATCAGACTCTGTAAGAGCCAGCAACTATTATAATCAGGCTTCAGGCAAGGGAAGGGTTGGGGTGTGGTGGGTCTAATAAAAAAAACAGCAGATAAAAATCGTAGCATTTCTAAATTCCACCCAAGCAATTTCATTTCCGTTTGATTATCTTCCAAGGTCACTCTGACCTTCAGTTCTCGCTACATTTCTAAGTGCACACTAACGGGAATAAACAGGACACAGAACATATTGTTCTTATCTTGAAATGCTGTATATCTGTCTCGTGCAATATTGTAGCAGAAACAAAGAATTGACGGACCGTCTATGATATCAAAATTATAATTTTCACCACATTCTAAGGATATACGGTGTTTGTTTACAATAACATTGTTTACAAACAAATTAGTAAAACACGTTTTTATGTTGGCTTTTGGTGGAGTAGTACAGCCGTTGAGCTAAACTCCTGAGGCACTTATAAGTTATGTTCTTCAAGAATCAATGGGTGTATATAATTAATTTTAAAGTATATATATATATATTTAATCGCAGATTGACTATTTAATAGTGCTAATTGTATAATCCCAAATGAAAATAGTTTCTGACAGTCCCAAGCAAACAATCCATCATGTCTCTGTGCTTGCACTGACCTCTGCTGGTTGAGAGGTGGTATTGCCGCAGAGACTAATCTGTTTATCCTTGTCTTGGTTGCTGGAGAGGAGTTTGGGTATCTGGACCTCCAGCTAAACTTACATTTACATATTAAGTCTTCTGACAGCTAACTTTCTAGCTCCACCCACAATTTCCGGACTCTATAGCGTTCCCAGAAAGCATGGATTATTGAATCATTATTAGTTTTACACTTCAGACATGACTGCCATTGTGCTGTATTTTGTCTCTTGTATAATTCATTATATACAGTAGTTTATACTGGATTAAGTGTACATTTTCGTTAACTGTAATTTCGTTAGTTATGCTCCAACTTTCCCTCCATCTTGTGCCAACATGAGTTATTTTTAAGTCTAAGTTCCAATAGTTTATATTTTTTTCTAGGAGAATGTCAGTTGGATAGGCTCTCTGCAAGGTTTTGTATATCTTCCCTATCATATGAACATCCTTATCTGACTCAAATAAGATGCCCTCAAGGTTGCTCTGATGTCCAACAGATTTCTAATCGAAATTTTGTGATATGTACCTTTAAAATTGCATATATTTGAAACTATCTACTTTGGTGAGTCCAAAATTACTTTTGAATTCTCTCATGGAAACAAATGCATTTCATGTTACCAAGTCATTTACGGTTTCTTATGCCTTTAGTTTTCCATGTGGACCAGTTTATCAGTGAATTCTGAAAAGCTATCCAAGGATTATTCCACAAGGTTGTGTTTTAAGGGAGTGATATTGGTTCTTGTAGAGTAAGTTTCATTTTCTTCCATATTGTTATAGTGTCCTTAACTATGAAAATTGTTCATGTTCTTAGCTTTATCCTTTGAAAAGGAGGTACTGAGCTGGGCCCGTCAGGGTTTCCACCAGGGTATCTCGCTCCTTCTTCCATTTCAGTAGGTCCTGTTCCTTCTCACTGAGCTGGGCCTACAGGGTTTCCACCAGGGTTACACACAGAGGGGCTTCTTTAGACACTGTAGAGCAGGGGTGTCAAAGTCAAATGGACGGAGGGCCAAATAAAAAATTTAGCTACAAGCCGAGGGCCGGACTGTTCGAATGTTCATTGAAAATTTTTTAAATGACGCATATAGTCTAGTGAACCTAATTGAACCTACTGAAAACCTAACAAATATATTCCAATATGATCAGATAAATAAAGGCAATATTTTCTTATGGCTCTGTCAGTAATCTTTAATTTCAACAGACAACAAAAGACAAATTTCCTTTATATAAAAATCCCCATAACATGAACATTAAATGAAAGAAACCGGTATTCAAGGCACCATCAGTAGCCTATATTTTCTATTTTAGCAAAAGTGGGCTAAATTTACTTCAAAGAAAAAAACAATAATAGCAATTTTCTATCATCCACTCAACTGAAATATTTTAAAATATAATTGGATTGAAATACAATAAAATAAAGTGCAAAAATCTAGCCTTTTGTAGCCTTTGTTCCATGTCCATATTCTTGTTTTGTCCGCGTGTTTCGTTTCATAATGTCGTCTCAGATTATACTCTTTCAGTACCGCACACACTTTCTCCAACAGAAGACACACAGGTTTTCCAGCTACCTCCGTGAACATATACTCCGACTCCCACCTTGTTTGAAACCCCCGGTTCTCAGTGTCCACCTTCCGTTTTGCCATTTTTGATGGGTATCTGAAAGTTAATTTACTGTGATGCTGACGACTGCTGTGCCAATAAATATTGAAATGAAGCAGCCTACTGCTCGGTGCGTCACCGTTGCATTGTGGGAAATGTAGTATTGGTGCGTGTAAAAGATCTGCGGGCTGCCGGCTTGCTGCGGTCTGCGGGCCGGTTGCTAATAATAAATCAAGATCATCCCAGGGGCCGTAAAAAACCTTCTCGCGGGCCGGATGTGGCCCGCGGGCCTTGACTCTGACATATGTGCTGTAGAGGGTAAAGCAGCTCTTATCTAAGGGTCATTTGTACAGGAAGTTATTTTACCAATTGGGTTTGCTGTTTGATGTGTGGCTCGGGGTCATCTGCAAACTTTCTCATCTCCTGGTTCCTCTTGTACTCTGCCTTGGATATTATCCTATGCCCACATCTCTATGATTTATTATGATCTCTGCTTCAACACAGATCTTCCTTTGTCTGTTTTTAAAACCACAATCCTGAATTGGTCAGCCAAACAGCAGCCCCTTCACTTGATTTGCTATAAAGCTGAGGGATGGGGCTGGAGAAAGCCAAGGTAAACTGGTCCAATCTTAAATTCAGAGAAATTATGAATGCAAGGACCACCCATAATATTTTGACGCTATAGGCTACACTGTTTGTTTACAGAGACTCAAATAACAAAAACATTTACAATGGATCACAAAATAAGTATTTGAAAATATCAGATTGGTTTATTGACTTAAACAAACAATAAATAACAAGCATAATATACAGATTAACTTTACAATAAATACAAAACTCAGTGAGGTCTCTTGACGCTTTGAATTCTAGTCTCTTCTAAAAAATAAAAATAAATATCACTCAAATGATTTCCTATTTAAAACATTCTCTAAACCAACAACAACTTTCCATTCCAGCTCACTACTATCACTTCTGTCTGTGTGTTTAGACTGAAACAGGTGAATGTAACCAGAAACTAGTTTTGGTTAAAACACATTTTTTGTTAAAACTCTTTTGAGCATACAGTTGTACTGTAAGTTTTCCAGTAACATATCACCTTGTAAAATCCCACAGTATCATGCCATTGCATTTGTCTTGCTCTTGCTGCTGGTGATTCTCTGATCCACCTCTACGCAGACGACACAATTCTGTATACATCTGGCCCTTCTCTGGACACTGTGCTAACAAACCTCCAAACGAGCTTCAATGCCATACAACACTCCTTCCGAGGCCTCCAACTGCTTTTAAATGCAAGTAAAACTAAGTGCATGGTCTTCAACCGATTGCTGCAAGCAGCCTCCCGCCTGACTAGCATCACTACTCTGGACAGTTCTGACTTAGAATATGTGGACAATTACAAATACCTAGGTGTCTGGTAAGACTGTAAACTCTCCTTCCAGACTCACATTAAGCATCTACAATCCAAAATTAAATCTAGAATCAGCTTCCTATTTCGCAACAAAGCCTCCTTCACTCATGCTGCCAAACATACCCTCGTAAAACTGACTATCCTACCGATCCTTGACTTCGGCGATGTCATTTACAAAATAGCCTCCAACACTCTACTCAGCAAACGGGATGTAGTCTATCACAGTACCATCCGTTTTGTCACCAAAGCCCCATATACTGCCCACCACTGCGACCTGTATGCTCTCGTTGGCTGGCCCTCACTACATATTCGTCGCCAAACCCACTGGCTCCAGATCATCTATAAGTCTATGCTAGGTAAAGCCCCGCCTTATCTAAGCTCACTGGTCACCATAGCAACACCCACCCGTAGCATGCGCTCCAGCAGGTATATTTCACTGGTCATCCCCAAAGCCAACACTTCCTTTGGCCGCCTTTCCTTCCAGTTCTCTGCTGCCAATGACTGGAACGAATTGCAAAAATCCCTGAAGCTGGAGTCTTATATCTCCCTCTTTAACTTTAAGCATCAGCTGTCAGAGCAGCTTATTGATCACTGTACCTGTACACAGTCAATCTGTAAATCTGTAAATAGCACACCCAACTACCTCATCCCCATATTGTTACTTATCCTCTTTCTCTTTGGCACCCCAGTCTCTCTACTTGCACAATCATCATCATCGCCAGTGTTAATGCTAAAATTGTAATTAATTTTTCTGCTTATAGCACTATTTATTGCCTTACCTCCCCACTCTTCTACATTTGCACACACTGTACATAATTTTTCCTATCGTGTTATTGACTGTACGTTTGTTTATGTGTAACTCA
>NC_052341.1:13660049-13875049 GCF_016432855.1 Salvelinus namaycush
GTGAGAGAAAGAGAGGAGAAATAGAGGAGAGACGATGCGAGAGATGGGGAGAGGAGTTTCTCGAGAGAGTGTTAAATAGAGGAGAGAGTGATGTAAATAGAGGAGTTGAGGAGATGAGTGAGACTAGAGGATTGCGAGAGAAGAGCCGGCGAGAGAGTTTAAATAGAGGAGAGAGTGAGAAATAGAGGAGAGAGGATAGAGAGAGGGGAGGAGAGCGAGAGAGTGTAAAATAGAGGAGAGAGGAGAGAGTGAGAAATAGAGGAGAGGAAGAGAGGTGGATGAGAGTGTTAAATAGAGGAGAAGGAGAGAGGGGAGGAGGAGGAGTGTTAAATAGAGGAGAGAGAGAGGGGAGAGAGTGTTAAATAGAGGAGAGAGTGAGAAATAGAGGAGAGAGAGAGGGGAGAGACTGTTAAATAACTGGATATCAATGTCAATGTCAAAAACAGAACACACAGTAAACCTCGGGACTCACTCTGCATGGCAACTCATTCGCTACAGCTATTTTAGATGTAATTTCTTTGAGCATTTGTTCAGTTTGCATACTGATGCATAGGTACATCAAACACACAGCATCAGCATTGACACTCATCACTCTCTGATCCTTTGAGGATCCAGATAAAGATTGAATGAAGCTTGAGTGACGACAGTCAGAGAACACAGATACACAAAGAATTTGAACAAACCCAATTTTGATAAACTCCCATATCTATTGGGTGAAATACCACAGTGTGCCATCACAGCAGCGAGATTTGTGAAAAGGTCAACCAGTGAAGAACAAACACCATTGTAAATGCAACCCATATTTATGTTTATTCTTCTTCCCTTTTGTACTTTAAGTATTTGCACATAATATGACATTTGGAATGTCTTTATTCTTGTGGAACTTTTGTGAGTATAATGTTTACTGTCCATTTGTATTATTTATTTCATTTTTCTTTATTATCTAGTTCACTTGCTCTGGCAATGTTAACATATGTTTCCCATGCCAATAAAGCCATTAAATTGGATTGAAATGTAATTGAATGAGGAGAGCAAAGTATTCTGCATAAATGGCACATCATTTGAATTTGTGATTTATGAATGTGTGTGGATAAGAGACAGAGGAGTGAAATGTAGTTATGAACCTGTGAAAGAAGATGAGAGGAGGGGAGAAGAGATGAGAGGAGTGGAGAGGTGGGGAGAGGAGATGAGAGGAGATGAGAGGAGAAGAGATGAGAGGAGTGGAGAGGTGGGGAGAGGAGATGAGAGGAGATGAGAGGAGATGAGAGGAGAAGAGATGAGAGGAGTGGAGAGGTGGGGAGAGGAGATGAGAGGAGAAGAGAGGAGGGGAGAGGAGAAGAGAGGAGGGGAGATGAGAGGAGAAGAGGGGAAAGGAGATGAGAGGAGAGGAGAGGAGAGGAGGGGAGAGGAGATGAGGGGAGAGGAGGGGAGAGGAGATGAGAGGAGGGGAGATGAGAGGAGGGGAGAGGAGATGAGAGGAGATGAGAGGAGGGGAGAAGAGATGAGAGGAGAGGAGGGGAGAGGAGATGAGAGGAGGGTAGAGGAGATGAGAGGAGATGAGAGGAGGGGAGAGGAGATGAGAGGAGGGGAGAGGAGATGAGAGGAGAGTAGATGAGAGGAGATGAGAGGAAGGGAGAAGAGATGAGAGGAGAGGAGGGGAGATGAGATGAGAAGAGATGAGAGGAGGGGAGAGGAGGGGAGAGGAGATGAGAGGAGGGGAGAGGAGATGAGAGGAGGGGAGAGGAGATGAGGGGAGAGGAGATGAGAGGAGATGAGAGGAGGGGAGAGGAGATGAGAGGAGATGAGAGGGGAGAGGAGATGAGAGGAGGGGAGAGGAGATGAGGAGGGGAGAGGAGATGAGGAGATGAGTGGAGATGAGAAGAGGGGAGAGGAGGGGAGAGGTGAGTAGAGAGGATAAGAGAGGAGGAGAGAGGAGGGAGAGGGGATGAGAGGTGGGGAGAGGAGATGAGAGGCGGGGAGAGGTGAGTAGAGAGGAGAAGAGAGGAGGGGTGAGTAGAGAGGAGAAGAGAGGAGGGGAGGGAAGGGGAGAGGAGGGGAGAGGAGATGAGAGGAGGGGAGAGTTGAGTAGAGAGGAGAAGAGAGGAGGGGAGAGGTGAGTAGAGAGTAGAAGAGAGGAGGGGAGAGGTGAGTAGAGAGTAGAAGCGGGGAGATGAGAGGAGGAGAGAGGTGAGTAGAGAGGAGAAGAGAGCAGGGGAGAGGAGGGGAGAGGAGATGAGAAGCGGGGAGATGAGAGGAGGGGAGAGGTGAGTAGAGAGGAGAAGAGAGGAGGGGAGGGGAAAGGAGAGGAGGGGAGAGGTGAGTAGAGAGGAGAAGAGAGGAGGGGAGAGGTGAGTAGAGAGGAGGGGAAAGGAGATGAGAGGAGGAGGGGAGAGGTGAGTAGAGAGGAGAAGAGAGGAGGGGAGAGTAGAGAGGAAAAGAGAGGGGAGAGGTGAGTAGAGAGGAGAAGAGGATCCCTTCTTCCTTCAGTTCCATCTGGGGAGCAGGTGCTTTCTCATACCCCTCTCTTATTCCTCCCCCATCCCTCCTCCCTCCCTCACGCCATCCCTCCCTCCTTCAGAGAGAGGTGAAGGGGATGGGACAAGAATAGTTACCCAGACAGCAACCCAAGACAGCAATAGTAGGATTTGTTTGTTATGTTTGTTATTATGCCTCTTTCTCTGTCTCACCCTTTTTGTCAATCTTACATTTGTCTATCTGTCTGTCCGTATGGCTGTATGTCTGCCAGCCTGCCTGCCTGCCTGTATGTCTGTTTGCCTTTCTGCATGTCTGCCTTTCTGCTTGTCTTCCTGTCTGTCTGCCTGTCTGTCCATAGCCATCTGTCTGTTTACGTGCTGTGATGATGTCACCTGTTCTGTAATACTATTGAGGGCATTATAGTTAGAGCTGTTCTGAATGTAAGCTCATAACCATAATACCTCAATGCGTACATATGCATACATACCAGGCTAGTTATCTTAATTCCTCACGCCTTTTTGCATCGTGATTAATCCCCATTATGCCCTGTCTCCCTAATCCTCCAACCTCACCTCCATCTGTTGAGGAGTGAGGGAGGGATGCCTGATGCCTCATGTCCCATTTCATGGCTACATGCCTCTCCTGCAGAGAGGGGGAGGTAAGGGGAGAAAGGGCTCATCTGGTGAAATCAATACCCAGCTATAAAACATAGGCTGTATTCCAAATGGCACCCCATTCTGCATGTAGTCCACTATTTTTGATCAGAGCCCTGTAGTCCACTATATAGGGGTACCATTTGGGATGCTACCATAGAGGAAGTGTCCAGAGGGGGTCAGTTCAATGAAAAGATCATAGCACCCTCATCCCATCCCCCCTCTTCTTACCCTTCTGTCATACTGCCCACTCATCCCCTGTAGGACAGGGATGGGCAACTTTGATGGGGGTGGGGACCACAAAAGATGCCCATCCCTACCGTAGAACATGTTTGATGATAGAGGTATGAGCATGTGTGTAGAGAGAAACAGTCTGTTAGCTGTAGCACAGATGTTTATTGGTGCCTCTGTGTGTGTGTGTGTGTGTGTGTGTGTGTGTGTGTGTGTGTGTGTGTGTGTGTGTGTGTGTGTGTGTGTGTGTGTGTGTGTGTGTGTGTGTGTGTGTGTGTGTGTGTGTGTGTGTGTGCACAGAGGTGTATTCAGACAGACAGACAGAGATTAGTAACTAACTAGACACTGGGCCTGATCGGACAGCTCAGAGCTTCTGCTCTTTTCTGTCCATATAAACACATGGATGGGTGGGAGAGGCAAGGCAGGCAAGGAACAATGAAGGAGGGTGTGGTCAGAAAAAGGCACCCACTTAGCTTAAATGGGTTAAAAGGTGCTCTTGGTTAAACAAATCAAATCGGACCCTGGTTAGGTTAAGGGGTGGGGGTTGGATGGGAGGTGATGACCCTGAGTGCGGGAGTGACTTGGAGGTGGAGGGCTAACCATCCTGGAGTGAGAAGTACTCAAAAGGGGGATGAGAGAAGATGGAGGGAGGAGGGGTCCTACAGTGTATTTTAGGTGAGGATATTAGATGAGATGGGGGGTACAGGGGGGCTGTTGGGGTGAGATTATGGGGGAGGAGTCGGAATGAAACCACTTGGCTGGGAGATGGGAGTTGGGAAGGGGCAAATGAGCTCCACTAACCTTCCCCCCGCCCCCCTTCTCATCGCCATGGCAACGGCCAGGTTTGGTGGTTGCCCTTGGTCTCTGTCGAGGGAGCACTGAGGATGAGTGAAAAGGGGAATTATCACTCCCAGCCTATTTGAATTAAGCAGCATGTGACAGGCAGCCCTGCTGAAGCTACACACACTGCATCTTGTGATTCCTCTTGAGCAAACAGGGAGGTACGGAGGTAAGGAATGAATAGGCCTATGTGGTGGATGACAGAAACGAAAAATGGAGAGAGAGAATATGGAACGTGGTGAGGATAGGGCTAAGAGCTATAAGGCATTAAATTAATAAACTAAAATATTATGAAGAATTGGAGAGTTGATTCAGTATCTGCACTCACGGTTTTAACAAAATCATTCCTCACTCTCTCTCTTTCTCTGTCTCCCTTTCTCCTGTAATTTCTCTCATGTAAAAGAGTGGGGGTGGAAAAATAATGACATACATTTTTAAAAATTATAATGGGATCAACTGTATTCTGCACTGAGGCGAGTCAGTGAGCTGGGAAATACACACACACACACACTGCATATGTTTGTTTATGACTGCATATGACCTAAAATGTAAATCCTATTTTCCCTAACCCCTAACCCTAAACCTCACTCTAAACCTAACCCCTATCTTTGTGGAAACTTTTGGGGATTATTGGTACCCCCCCACCCCCACACACACACACTGAGAGAAGAGACCATCACTAACCTCCACAGAGGCATCAGAGTAAAACATCATTTTATAGTAAATAGCTTGATCATTCTCCCTGAAAACACAATTTATCACTCTCAGGCCAGAAACACACACCATCATTCATACAAAAGATTTTAGACTGATGCGATCATTTTACTCCAATGTGCTACGTTTCATCCATCATTTGTAACTTGTTTTACTACCGAAATAAACGCAGAGGTGAGAGCATCAATGGGTTTGCTTCGCAGAGCTCAGAGCTGCCCCAGTTTCTACTGGGCTTGGGCTAAGCAGGCAACTCCCTCCTTCTTCCACTCACCCACCACCACCACATCCCTACTTTTTGTTTCTACCTCATCCCTTGATGGGGGGAGGGGGGGACTTGGAGGCAGTGATGGAGGAGAGGAAGATAGGAAGATGTAGCTCAGCAGAAATGAATTCCCAGGGAGAGAGGGAAGGAAGGGAGGAGAGGGGGTGGAGGAGGGAGTAAAACATAATATTGGATGATGAGAATAGAAAAACAACATGGTGTGTGGAGAGATGAGAAAGAGAGAGAATGAGGTAGTGGAGAAAGATAGAAGAAGAGAGAGGAGGGGGGGCAGGAGTCGGCCATGATAAGGATATGGGAGAACAAAAGAGGTGCTGCAGCCACAGCAACGACTAGCCTAACTAACTAATAGCCGATTGCAGTTTCTCAGCATCGTGACCGACAATTTGGATATTGCAGTCCGGTTTCGTCCATTCATTCCTGTCAGGTTAACTGACTTGACGTCTAGAGCAGTCTTAGCTATAAGTACCACTCCCAGTCCCAGCTGAGACAGACAGCCTTTTCAGCCGTCCTTCACACACCTTCTTGAATAGCCTCAACCATTTACAGGCTGAGGCTGGACGGGAACAGGTCGGAGCTTACAAGCACTGGTTCTCACACTGCTGCACCAAGGGAGCATGGGACTGTTGGGACAAAAGAGGCAGCATCATGTGCTGCTAAAATGCAGGGAAAATAAATCTCCAAGGAGGCAACGAGGGAGTGGTTTACATTACAACTACAGAGTTTTTAAACCTAGATGCGCAAAATCGCGAGACTTCCGGGAACGCTTGCGAAACAGACCAAGCAGACCAGCCCAGGGTTTGGGGTTTGAGAAGTCAAATCAAATCAAACTTTATTTGTCACATGCGCCGAATACAACAAGTGTAGACTTTACCGTGAAATGCTTACTTACAAGTCCTTAACCAACAGTGCAGTTCAAGAAGAAGAAAATATGCCTTGCGTTAATATGCCTTGTGGTAGCAGAGAAAACAGTCCATAACTTGGGTGACTGGAGTCTCTGACAATTTTATGGGCTTTTCTATTATATTATATAGGTCCTGGATAGCAGGAAGCCTGGCCCCAGCGATGTACCGGGCCCGCACCCCCCTCTGCAGCGCCCCACGGTCAGATGCCAAGCAGTTGCCACACCAGGCGGCGATGCATCCGGTCAGGATGCTCTCGATGGTGCAGCCGCAGTACCTCTTGAGGATCTGGGGAGCCATGCCAAATCCGTTCAGTCCCCTGAGGGGGAAAAGGTTTTGTCGTGCCCTCTTCACAACTGTCTTGGTATGTTTGGACCATGATAGTTTGTTGGTGATGTGGACACCAAGGAACTTGAAACTCTCGACCCGCTCCACTACAGCCCCGTCGATGTTAATGGGGGCCTGTTCGGCCCGCCTTTTCCTGTAGTCCACGATCAGCTCCTTAGTCTTGCTCACATTGAGGGAGATGTTGTTGTCCTATAGGCCGTCTCATCGTTGTCGGTGATCAGGCCTACCACTGTTGTGTCGTCAGCAAACTTAATGATGGTGTTGGAGTTGTGTTTGGCCACGGCGTCGTGGGTGAACAGGGAATACAGGAGGGGACTAAGTACACACCCCTGAGGGGCCCCAGTGTTAAGGATCAGCGTGGCAGACATGTTGTTGCCTACTCTTAACACATGGGGGCAGCCCGTCAGGAAGTCCAGAGGGAGGTGTTTATTCCCAGAGTCCTTAGCTTAGTGATGAGCTTCGTGTACACTATGGTGTTGAACGCTGAGCTGGAGTCAATGAACAGCATTCCCACATAGGTGTTCCTTTTGTCCAGGTGAGAAAGGGCAGTGTGGAGTGCGATTGAGATTGCGTCATCTGTGGATCTGTTGGGGCAGTATGCGAATTGGAGTGGGTCTCGGGTGTCTGGGAGGATGCTGTTGATGGGAGCCATGACCAGCCTTTCAAAGCACTTCATGGCTACTGACGCGAGTGCCACGGGGCGGCAATCATCTAGGCAGGTTACCCTCGCCTCCCTGGGCACAGGGACCATGGCGGTCTGCCCGAAACACGTAGGCACTTCAGACTCGGTCAGAGAGAGGCTGAAAATGTCAGTGAAGACACCCGACAGCCGGTCCGCGCATGCTCCGAGCACACGTCCCGGCAATCTGTCTGCCCAGCTGCTCTGCAAGGGCCGACCTGCTCAAAGGCCTTGTCCACATCGGCCACCGAGAGTGCCATCACACAGTCATCCAGAACAGCTGGCGCTCCCGTGCATGCCCCAGTGCCGCCCGCCTCGAAGCGAGCACAAAAGGCATCCAGCTCGTAGAATAACAGTAAAGACATCAAAACTATGAAATAACACATGTGGAATCATGTAGTAACCAAAAAAGTGTTAAACAAATCAAAATAGATTTTAGATTCTTCAAAGTTGCCACCCTTAGCCTTGATGACAGCTTTGCACACACTAGTGACATCCACTGATGAGGACAGGGGATAAACGAGAGTCACGTCAGTGATTTAAAGAAGATGCAAGCAAGCTTATAAGCTTATGTGCTCCTGTGCTCTGACAGTGGAAAGTACACTTTTACAAACACAACATACTACAGGCAAGTGAAGACCTACACTAGTGGTGCGCGGGTCAGCTGTTTGTTCATCTGCAACCGCCCAACTATACGTGATAAAGTGAACATTTCCAACATTTTGGTAGGCTATTTGTTTGTCAACTTGTCTATAATTAGATACATATAGCTTCTCTTTTTTTTCTTCTCTTCAATCTAGTTGACATCGGTGACATTTTCTCTCTCATCTTTCGCTGAGCAAAGACATTTAGGGACTGGGGAGAAAATACAATAAAGCAATAAAAAAAGGGGGAAAGATTTTCTGTGCAAAATGTCCAAATGACATTAGTTTGACCAGTCATAAGGAAAAAAGAAAGCTGTGAAAATGACCCAACGTGTTTCTGATAAGATTTCAGTTCGGCTTCGATACATATTTTACGTGGTTGAAATACTATCAGCTTTTATTATGCTTTTATGATGCAGACAGGACCTCCACAGATGGTATCTAACTGTGCATTGCATTCTCTCAAGATGCATAAATAAATATATCATATTTCTCCACTCCTGTTTCCAAGTCCAAATTTTGCCTACATTTGGTGTATAATTTTTATGCAATAAATGCTTAATTCTGCAGGAGTTATTATGAAGGCTATAGTCCTATTCGCACGGGACTAGTATTACTAGAGAACGGTTATCTATTTATTACCCCAGAATGTCCGTTATTCCAGAGGCGCAATATTTTTTTATGATGCATTTGGCGATGTTCAATTCATTCGCACAAAACGTATAAACAAAAGCATTCACTGTGGAAGTTGATACATGTAGGCCTTCATCTTTAGGCTATGGGCAGCACTTCGTTCAATTGATCAAATCAGTTATTGTTTACTTGCTCAAACCGCGAGCAACACCTGTCAAACTCAGACATTTCTCTCAAAACACAGGGATGTCAATTTGCACAGGACTAGTAATTATGAGAGGTCTTTGGAGTTTGCCAAAAAACTGTAGGCTATTCTGGTTAGTCAATGTTAGTCAATTTCAGTTTCCATTTAACCCATCTAAACAGTAGGCTACAGTTCCCTTGACATGCCATAGGCCTATTTGAAGTCCAGTCTTGTGACTGTAAAATATGTATAGAGCCTCACAATCTTTTACTACCTCACCAAATCTTTTTCAAACAGTGCTTTTCTGGCCCTCCCTTCTCTTTATTATCAACTCTCTTTTCGCAGCTTTTGTCTTACTGAATTAAACTTCAACAATGTCCTTTTTAACTCTGTAGATTGACGTGAACTTTTTCTGCCCATTGGCTGTGTAGGCTGTTTGGCGCACGTACAGTTAAACCCTAAAGTTTAGGCTTAAAATAGCTTAAAATAATACAAGAAAAACCTCAATGTAGCCTATATAAATTGAACAATAATTATACATTTATGGATTTTTTAAGGTATTGTTTCTCTTTATTCAACCCGCCCTTCAGCCACATAATATTTAATGACCTTGAAACCGTCCACCCCGCGGATATAATCGCATCACTAACCTACCCACACTGCCTTGAGAACCTGCTCTGGGAGTTTGGATACAGTTGAGGCAGTAAAGACAAAAGAATTACAAGGCAACACCCCCTCTCTAAATGCCAATGAAGCAGTCCGCCCCAGTGTCTTCCTTAATTCTCCCAGTCTCTGCCTGTTCCACTCTGACACGTGGAGGGTGTTTCCAGAAGAGTGCACTCGGCTGGGCCTGCCCATCAGGGCTCTGCAGTGCGACCATTTTAGGGGGAAGAGGAAAGAGGGATATCTAGTCAGTTGTACAACTGAATGCCTTCAACTGAAATGTGTCTTCTGCATTTAACCCAACCCCTCTGAATCAGAGAGGTGCGGGGGGCTGCCATAATCAATATCCAAGTCTTCAGCACCCAGGGAACAGTGAGTTAACTCCCTTGCTCAGGAACAGAATGACAGATTTTTACCTTGTCAGCTCAGGGATTTGATCCAGCATCCTTTCGGTTACTGGCCCAACGCTCTAACCACTAGGCTACCTGCCGCACACTGGTGTTACTAAGGTAAAATTCCAGGTCGCGCAGCAAAATAAGGAGTCTAAGGATTTATTACCTCAAATATTTTTAATTGTGCTCCTAAATTTCTTTGTGTGCGCCTACTTTGTTCAATTTAGGCGCAGATGTGCGTAGAGCCCTGCCCATGTACAGCTGGGACACCATAAAGTCCCTGCAGAGCAGAGCAGAGGAAGAGGAGGGCAGGGAAGAGGAACGCTAGAGAAGTGGAAAGCGGAGGAGTCATGGGTTATGGATGAGACGGGAAGAGGGGGATGGGAAAGTTCTTCTGTCTCCTCTACAATTCTGCATCACTACTACAACCCAACGCTAAAGGCCTCAGAGAATCTGTCATGCTAGCCTGCACTGTGTTATTCAACACTTACTACGACAAACAGGCCATCTCTGGGGGCAAACGAGGTGGTGTGTGTGTGAGGGTGTGTGTGTGCGTGTGGGCGCATCCACACACGCGTGTGTGAGGAGAATAACTTCAGTATTGTCACCAACCTTAGGCTACCCACTGGGCACAGATGTCAATTCAACGTCTATTCCATTTCATTAAAATGACGTGGAAACAACATGGATTCAACCAGTGTGTGCCCAGTGGGTATATTCTTAGTTAGTAAAGCAAGAGTTAATTTGACCATCCCAGCAGAGGCAGGTAGGTAGCTCATCTCTACCAGGGCAACATTTAAGGAGAAAACTAACAAGACCGATTGCCAGTCTGCCGTTCATTCGCTTGCTGTCGGCGTGGTGTGTTATTACAGGGACCACCCGGCGTTGGCGCCAGCCGCTGTCATTTTCTCCCGTTTCTATACGTAGAATCAGTTTGCAATTACGGCCGGGACTCTATTCAGACGTGCTAAGTATTCTCGCCCGGCAGACGCTCAACAATCCTACCGATCTGTCCATGCCTTTATGCTGTGTACAATCAAGGTTGGAGTATTTACCCATTCCCTTAACCCTCCTCCCAGTCCCTGAACCCCAACCCTCACCCCAGGGCCCTTGGAGAGGTCAGTGTGTGATACTCCTACGACACAACAAAGAGGAGACCCATCCCCCATCCATCACAGACCCCCACACAGCCACCCCTGTCCAACCCGGTTACTATAGCAGGCATCCACTGTGTTCTGCTGGAGGGAAATTCACTGGCCTGCTGCATGAATCCACTTGTCCTGTCGTCCTAGTTCACAAAACATTGGTGGTGCCGTGCTTGACAAACAAACACTCTCTCACACACACCTTATAAAGCCTGGCCTTGATAACAAAAGAACAACAGTGTTTGTGCTTTGTTATAAAATGCACAGACAGTAAGAAAATGACAAATACCAATACACACAAGGGAGTCTGTAAAAGGATCCCATTGCTGGTCTCATTCACTTTGCTTTTGTCAAAGGCCTGTTTATGGACATCAGACAAGAATAAACCTTGATGCCTACATTACATAATACAGTATAGTGACTTGTCTTGTAAGATCAGTACCAGGGGTGGACAGAAGGACAGACAGCCCATGTGAACACAACAACAGAGCATTTGCAGTCCCAGCTCCTATAGATGGCAATAAGGAGAGATGCTAATCAACAGAACCCTATCTGGATGGAGACAGATTGAGGTTAATGACCTTCTGCTGGGCCAGAGGGGGCCTGCTTGCCTGTGGCACTGTTTGTGTGTGTGTGTGTGTGTATGTGTGTGTGTGTGTGTGTGTGTGTGTGTGTGTGTGTGTGTGTGTGTGTGTGTGTGTGTGTGTGTGTGTGTGTGTGTGTGTGTGTGTGTGTGTGTGTGTGTGTGTGTGTGTGTGTGTGTGTGCGCGCGTGTGCGTGTGACCACCGCTCACAACGGATTACGTATGAGGCATAGGATGATGATGACTACATGGAATAGACATCTCGACTAGTCAACACTGGAGCTAAGTAGTCTAAAGTGAATCACTGTGAGCTATGACAATTAGGTTACACTCTGCTGTTTGGGGGAGAGAGAGAGAGGGGGAGAGAGAGTAGAGGAGGGAAATGGGGGAGGAGATGAGGAGAGAACAAAAGAAAGAGAGAGAGAGAGGAGGAGCGAAAACGAGACAGCAAATCTGCAAAGCCGTAAGCCGTATGAAAAGATCGATATGCTTGCGGACAAAGCTATAAAATATCCATCAAATGAGAAGGGTCTTAGTTTTCCTTTACTACTGGACTAACAGTGTTTGTTCATTTTGTAACCACATTACACATATGGCAAGTGGACTTGTGGGAAGTTATTTTCCTGATATAAAAATGTATTTAATTTAACGATTCTATCATCCATCTGCGGGCCCTTATAGCTAACCTCGCTACAGTTTGAAACCTCAGGGAGAGACAGACCACACAGAAACATGAACAATCTAAACTCATACCCAGAGGCAGAATCCACTTTATCGACAGCGAAACAAACAAACAAACGGACAGACAAGCCAACAAGAGCCACTTGAGAGAATACAATGCTCATACTTCAGACAAACCATGCTTAGACCGAAACCACCAGGCCAAAACCAGCAGCGGTCAGTTCTTCTTTTTCCCAGGAGGATAGACAGGTCAAATGTAGTTCCACAACAGTAGAGTCATAGTTTTAAACCCTGACCACTGTCCCATTTCCCGGCCCAACCCCATCACACGAGCCAGAGAAAATCTCAGCAAGTGAAAATGTTTCAAATGGCATAATCACATCAAGTCAAAGGACATAGGCTCAGCTCAGTGCAGACTTTAATAAACATAAAGACATCAAATGAAAGGACTTTCAGTGTATTCCGAATGTATTCACACCCCTTGACTTTTTCCACATTTTGTTACGTTACAGCCTTATTCTAAAATGTATTAAATCTTTTTTATCTCATCAATCTATACAAAATACCCCATAATGACAAAGCAAAAACAGGTTTTTAGATCTTTTTGAAAACGTATTAAAAATAAACTGAAATATCACATTTACATAGGTATTCAGCCCCTTTACTCATTACTTTGTTGAAGCACCTTTGGCAGGGATTACAGCCTCTAGTCTTCTTGGGTATGACGCTACAAGCGTGGCATACCTGTATTTAGGGAGCTTCTCCAATTCTTATCTGCAGATCCTCTCAAGCTCTGTCAGGTTGGATGGGGAGCGTCGCTGCCCAGCTATTTTCAGGTCTCTCCAGATGTTCGATCGGGTTCAAGTCCGGGCTCTGGCTGGGCCACTCAATGACATTCAGAGACTTGTCCCGAAGCCACTCCTGCATTGTCTTGGCTGTGTGCTTAGGGTCATTGTCCTGTTGGAAGGGGAACCTTAGCCCCATTCTGAGGTCCTGAGCGCTCTGGAGCGGGTTTTCATCAAGGATCTCTCTGTACTTTTCTCTGTTCATCTTTGCCTCGATCCTGACTAGTTGGTTGTCCTGCTGGAAGGTTCTCCCATCTCTACAGAGGAACTCTGGGGCTCTGTCAGAGTGACCATCTGGTTCTTGGTCACCTTCCTGACCAAGGCCTTGCTCAGTTTAACATAACAAAATGTGGAAAAAGGGAAGGGGTCTGAATACTTTCCAAATGCACTGTAGATATTCGATATCATCTCTACATTGGATGGGAAGGAAGGAGAAACACCCACAAGCTTTTTCCTCATAACTCCAGCCACAAGAATACTCATGTCTCATATCGTAGTACGTCTGCTGTTGAATCAACACCATGTTGTTTATTTCAATGGCTCACACACAGTGGTTCTTCCATCTATATAAGATGGGGGGAGAGGCAGAGATGAGAGAACCACTGATAAACAGATGAAGGAGGTAGTGAAGGAGGGATGAAGACAACAGAAAGGAGGAGATCTGGAGGAAGGGATTGTTTGCAGGCACTGAAGCGGAACATTATTCCCAAGAAGTCTCTGTAGGCAAAGTCATAAGGCAGAAAGATCGGTGCATGTGTGTGCACTAGTAGTGTGTAAGTGCATAACTGAACGTCTGTTCATTCGGCCTATATCACTCCACGCAGCCACGGCACACTTACAGAACTTGTGAGCGGCCTCTTGAAGTGCTTTTTATAGAAACACGTGTCTGTGGCGTACAACTGAGTTTGGACGGCTAGACGTGGTCGGCAGACATCTTTTGTCCCGATGCAAACGATTCTTCTTTCAGCCTGGCTGGCTATCTGAGAGTCTTCACCAAGCCCAGGGGTCAAATTAAACCAAGTTCTCTACAATTAGGCTATGTGGAAGTGGTTATAGAAAACAGTCAGCACACGTATTCTAGCCTGGTTAAACCAGATTAGAGGCTTTGGTCATTCCACACGTATTCTAGCCTGGTTAAACCAGATTAGAGGCTGCGGTCATTCCACATGTATTCTAGCCTGGTTAAACCAGATTAGAGGCTGTGTTAATTCCATATGTATTCTAGCCTGGTTAAACCAGATTAGAGGCTGCATTCATTCCATATGTATTCTAGCCTGGTTAAACCAGATTAGAGGCTTCGTCCATTCCAGGGATTTTTATGCCATTGAAATTGAAGTCCAAACAGTATAAAAAAAAACTTCAACGACTTAAACCAGATATAAAGTATGTAGAAAAGATAATGGACCTATATATTTTTCTAATATAATCTTTGAGAACTAGCAATCACCAGTATAAACGCTAGACAGTAGCTAGGTTTCCATCCAATTGGTAACAGATGTTCATGCGAATACTCTGGAATACGCATAAAGAAAATACAGTAAAACTTCAATTAATCATAGAGTCTCAAATAGCTGATTGTCCCTTTTAATAGCCCGGCAACGGCACACATTTCAGAAAATTAACACCTGTTTCAAATAAACGCTGGGTCTAAATGAATTGTTTACAAGGTTTAATGTTGGATTTGTTACATTACTTAATTCAGTAATGACTCCTTTTCTATAGCCAGTAAAAACGTAGACTGGTCATCAGACTGTTACATAACCATCACTAGCCACTTTAATAATGGAACACTAGTCACTTTAATAATGTTTACATATGTTGCATTATTCATCTCATATGTATATACTGTATTCTATTCTATTCTACTGTATCTTTGTCAATGCTGCTCTGACATTGCTCGTCCATATATTTATATATTCTTAATTCCATTCCTTTACTTAGATTTGTGTGTATTGTTGTGAGATTGTTAGATATTACTTGTTAGATATTACTGCACTGTTGGAGCTAGAAACACAAGCATTTCGCTACACCCGCAGATGCGGGTTTGATTTTGATTTGATTTATTTTAGACGACTTTTGTTGGACACACCAGAGGCAGCCCCATTCCTCGTCTCCTTCATCCTTTTCAGATTGCGAACATACCGGTTCCAAATCTTTTTCCATATTTCTTTCATGTCAGTATCGATGTTCAAAGTTCGTGATATCCGTGATATCTCCCTTCAGCTGTTTTCTTTTGCGTGCTTCTCTGAATACAACCGCATTGAAGGGTTGTAAAAGTTCTCGTACAGTATGTCTCACCAGTTCGGACAGACGCTCCTCGAAACTGGACAGAGACATAGACATAATTGTATGTAGCAAATGTCGAAATAAAAGCACTAAAAAGGAAGCTTGCAAGCAGTAGAAATGAAGTAGCAGAACTTCTTCTTCTTCGATGGGGTTTAACGGCGGTTGGCATCCAATGTTAATGGTGCATTACCGCTACCAGCTGGACTGGATATTGAATAAGAAACAAAAGAAACATTGCGGGAAAGGGGGAAAATTACATCATACAAAATAAAACACATCAACTAAGAAAACCCATCCCACTTCTTCAATCCCAGTCCACTCCAACATCCATCCCTACACAGGCTCAGGGGCCTGTGATGGCGGTACATTCACCAACAGGATTTCTTGCACAGCCTCGGCTGTGAAATCACGAAGACCCAAAAAACGCTCAGCGGCATTCACAATGATTCCAATTTTCTTAGACTTCTTCTCTGATTGTGCTGTACAGTTTATGACCATTGCAATAAAAAATACAAAGTCCACATTTTGAACATTTAGCATTTCACTATCCCTCAATTGATGAGAACCCTTCACTAGTCATGGTGGCTCTACTACTATTGTTTCTTCCCTGCCACTAGTTCCTTCCAATCTTCTCACCGCCTCCATATAGGAGACACGCTGGACACTCCTAACTCCTGCCACCTCATTCTCCTTCACCCTAACAGGGCACTCCAGGAATTCAGACGCATGTTCACCTCCATAGTTGCAGCATTTCACTTAATCTGGCATACGATACTCTTCCCACTTGACACATGACCAAATCTTTGACATTTATGACACTGAAGGGGCTTGTGCACAAAAGCTCTTACAGGGTATCTCATGAATCCTAACTTTTTATGAGAAGGGAGAGACTCTTCATCAAAGAACAGTAACAAACGAGTCTAGTGGTTTCCTATTTCACACCACAGCTTTACTTTTCTTGTATCCCTTTGTCTTTGCCACTGTAACCCACTCATTCTCACTTTCTGTACTATTAGCTTCATCCAACTCACTAGCAGTTTCAAACAAAACCTCAGTTTCCTCCATCTTCCATCCAATTGTGTTTCTCGTCCTAGCGAAGAAGCAGAACGTCCATCTCTTACGTATTCTGTGTAGACCTCTTAATACTCAGCATGCTTTGTAATTGTTAATTTTTGCATATACATGCACATTTAGTTCATTTAGCAGTAGCTCTTATCACACCGTAGTGCCATCAGATTTTTGATCCCAATGTAGGGTAAAAGGTGGCCAAAAATTGTTAACAGCTATAACGATACGTATTTCAACCCATCTATGGCTATAGGCTACTATGTTCTAAAGTGGGCCATCGACCGAGAGCAGGCCTGTATGGCAGGAGGAGGGATTTTGAGGTTAACTGAGTGGAGTTGAAAGGCCAGTGAGTGTCTGATCCTCTCCTAGTCATCCCTGGGTTATTAACAATGTTGGATAAGGTCTTAACATGTTAAAACCAACAGGTGACTAATGTTTCCATTTGAACATGGGATATTGTTGCATAATGACCACATGTACAGTTTAGTAGTACTACTGTGGGCCATGCCCTGTGCCATCTGCACGCCTCTCTAACCGGCTGTGCATAAAACAACGTAGTGAGAGTCCAATCGAGCTAAATGATGACTTGAGATGGACCATATTGAGTAGGGCTGGGAATGGCCAGAGACCTCACGATACGATATTATCATGATACTTAGGTGCCGATACGATTTTACTGTCTGGTGTGAGTCATCCCATCTAATATTAAATACATCAAAAACAAAAGACTCCATCTCTCTACCTGGGCAGAGCCCTCCATCTCTCTACCTGGGCAGAGCCCTCCATCTCTCTACCTGGGCAGAGCCCTCCATCTCTCTACCTGGGCAGAGCCCTCCATCTCTCTACCTGGGCAGAGCCCTCCATCTCTCTACCTGGGCAGAGCCCTCCATCTCTCTACCTGGGCAGAGCCCTCCACAAGGTGAATAAAATAGCGGTTGACTCCTCCCATCCACTCCACCCTGAATTCCAGTTCCTTCCCTCTGGACGTAGATACAGACTACCTAAGGTAAAACAATAATAATATGCAATTCTGCAACTTAACAAACATTGGACTTATTGCACTTAGCACTTGCATTATGAAATTGCACTTACCCTGCCTATTTGTTTGTAAATATCCTTTGCTATTTATTTGACATTTTTAGATGTTATATGTTTTATGACTGCTGCAAGATGATTTTCCTCTGAGGACATTAAAGCTTTCTGAATCTGAATCTGAATATGTATTGTGTATCTTACGATTCTATATGTATTGCGATTCTATATGTTATTTTATTGCGATTTGATGTTCCAAATATATTGCTCACTATACAGTATGTCTGCTCCAGAGAGACAAGAGCAAGCATAAGACAACTAGTTTTGATCAGTCATGGAAATAAAAGTGCTGAAAATTAATTGGCTCCCCTATTTCAAAAGAACATGGAAAACAAGCAATGAAGGAAAAATACTGGTGTTTTGGTGCAGATACAGCAAACTAGCGCAAAAATAATATTGCGATATTGTCAACTGTATATTTTCCCCCCCTATCTCGAATATTGAGTCAGTGGGACAAATCTTTGGATAGTCTAATCTACATACAGTAGTGTTGGCCACCTGACAGGATATGACATCAAAGTCAGCTAGCAGGAAGGAAGAACCCCAGTGTGGCCAGCCCTGCAGGGTCCTGGTGTGTTTGTGTGTGTCCTGTACCACAGCTGCCCAACCCTGGCCTGTGTTATCACAGTCTCCCAGGAGGGTCTCAACATTACTAAAGAACCTCTCCATGGACTGATGGGTTACGACTCAAATGTCACCCCATAGGCCTCGGGTCAAAATGTGTGCACTATATAGGGAATAGGGTGCCATTTGGGATGCAGAAATAAACATACAGCTGTAGGCTTGTACAGCTGACTCAACGTTTTGCCTATGAGATGAAGCCTAAGTGTTTCCATACAGTACATTAGCAGCCATTTAGCACCAATGACATTATTTATTTACGAGTTAGGCCTATTACCTGTTGTTTCTGACCATTTGCCAAAAGACTAAGATATTCAACAAATAAATGATGTAATGGTAGTAACAACTTGCTTGTCTTGCCTCAGTTGTGGGCCTCTAGTGAAGACTCTGATCCAATTGAATTGCATAATACAAACAGAAACCACACCACATCCCTGTTCCCTCTCATGAACAGCTTTGGGTCACAGAGCAGGAAGGAAGTGGATGAATCATATGGATAGGGACCCTTTGACCTATCCACTCCTCTGTTATGAGACATGTCTTCCTCTCTGACACACACACACACACACACACACACACACACACACACACACACACACACACACACACACACACACACACACACACACACACACACACACACACACACACACACACACACACACTGAGGCTGGCAATGCGATATGAGGATAAATAGGGCGCTGACCTATTTTTGTGAGAACTCTTTTTGGGCTGTGTCCTCCTTTCTTGTACTGGTGAGTGAGATGAGGAGCAGTACAGATCTTACTGCAGGAAACGCAATGCATTCTGAGGCCAAAATGACTAGCACATGACTAAAGACATAGACAAATGCATTGTAGCTATCTAAAATTCCTTAGCTTCTACACAGACATCCAACAAAAGTCCAAAGACTCATACCAAACAGAAGACATAATGCTAAAACAATATAACAATATTTTTGTCCGAAGAGCATTAGGATAAATTACCATTGAGGAACATTCTGCAGTTCATTAATTTCTCAGGTCAGGTGATTCATATTCACAAGCCTCCCGGGTGGCGCAGTGGTCTAGGGCACTGCGTCGCAGCGCTAGCTGCGCCACCAGAGTCTCTGGGTTCGCGCCCAGGCTCTGTCGCAGCCGGCCGCAACCGGGAGGTCCGTGGGGCGACGCACAATTGGCATAGCGTCGTCCGGGTTAGGGAGGGTTTGGCCGGTAGGGATATCCTTGTCTCAGTATGTAAAAATGTAATATGTAATATGTAAAAAATGTAAAATGTAATAAAAAATGTATGCACTCTACTGTAAGTCGCTCTGGATAAGAGCGTCTGCTAAATGACTAAAATGTAAAATGTAATATGATCAGCAGTGTTCTTTCTGTCCAACGGAGGGTGAGAATCTATAGGCCAGGCATACTTGAGAATCAGCAATCCTTTCCATAATACACACATACTAAACCCAACAGAAAGAAAGCAGCCCTCACTAAGACCGTGACCCTTGAATTCCACTTCATTCTTCTGTGGACCACAGCCAACCAGCCAACCGGAGGAATTCACAAACATTGTCTCTGCTCAAACTGGCCAATTACGGCTCATTCTGACATGGAGTCTGAGCCATGCATGGGGAGCCACTCAATAAGCTCCCTCTACAGACTGACTGTGTGGAGAGATCGATGACAGCAATATCTGCTCAAACTGAGTAGAGAGAATTGGAAACTGTCTTGTTTCCTAATTTGAATTCTTTATCGTCTAACACTAAGCTTTCTACGTTGAATAGGCTAAAAGTTTGTTCGGTCACCATAGCACTGTCTGTAGAAAGGGATCCTATCCTCAACCAACCAGCAGTTGTACTGTATTCAATACAGTACAATACAGTACAGAGAGGCCTGTATGTGGATACATTTAGACAGTACAACTGTATTCAATACAGTACAATACAGTACAGAGAGGCCTGTATGTGGATACATTTAGACAGTACAACTGTATTCAATACAGTACAATACAGTACGGAGAGGCCTGTATGTGGATACATTTAGACAGTACAACTGTATTCAATACAGTACAATACAGTACAGAGAGGCCTGTATGTGGATACATTTAGACAGTACAACTGTATTCAATACAGTACAATACAGTACAGAGAGGCCTGTATGTGGATACATTTAGACAGTACAACTGTATTCAATACAGTACAATACAGTACAGAGAGGCCTGTATGTGGATACATTTAGACAGTACAACTGTATTCAATACAGTACAATACAGTACAGAGAGGCCTGTATGTGGATACATTTAGACAGTACAACTGTATTCAATACAGTACAATACAGTACAGAGAGGCCTGTATGTGGATACATTTAGACACATTATTGACTTACTCCGGCTCTTGGTGCCAGATAGAGTAGTGCATAACCGGTTCCACAATGCATTGGTGGGCGAGTAGGCTGATTGGAGTCAATTCTCTTTCAATGTGGTCACTGACCTGCCATTAAGCGATAATAAAGAGGGACTAGTGATCTTCAGTGTCCATCAGTTCCACTGATTATCACCAGTAATAGCATGGTCAAAGCAGCTGTAGTGATCAATAATCACCATGAGAGCCATAACTTATGGAATGTTATGGTCTGACTACTGTGTCAATTTATTGCCTTCAAATTGCAGCATTAATGCAAGAAGCCTAGTACACAGGGATAGATTGAGATAGTAGCGTGTGACCAGCTAGCGTACCTTCTGTGTGTCTGTACGTGTGTGTATGTTCGCGTGCGTGTGGAAGGCTAGTGTAGCATTGTGCTCTAAAGTTCCACCCCTCGCTATGGGCTATCAGGCTGCATGGTGGTGGTTGATGGTCGTACCAGCAGGATTCAGTGGTCTCCCATGGAGATCCTTCATCCTCTCTCCTCCCACCCCTAGCAGCCCTGACTTTCCCCTCTCCCCACGCTGTCACAGCTAATGGAAACAGACAGCTACAGAGACCAGCACTCTCTCCCCCTCTCTCGCTCTCACTCATACCACGGTCAGTTCGGAGCGCTGAGTAGTGGTTTCTCTCCCTATCCCCATCTCTCTCCCCCTCTCTCTTTCTCTCTCTCTCATACCACAGCCATTTCCTTCATAGTGTTAAGTGCTCTGTGGATTCACTGACAGTGCGAGGGTGGGATTCGGAAGGGAATGGTTGTTGGGCCTATCTGGTCTCAGGAGAAATTAATAGGGATAAATGTATACTACATGACCAAAAGTATGTGGACACCTGCTTATCAAACATCTCATTCCAAAATCATGGGCATTAATATGGAGTTGGTCCACCCTTTGTGGCTATAACAGCATCCACTCTTCTGGGAAGGCTTTCCACTAGATGTTGGAACATTGCTGCAGGGACTTGCTTCCATTCAGCCACAAGAGCATTAGTCAGGTCGGGCACTGATGTTGGGCTATTAGGCCTGGCTCGCAATCGCCGTTCCAATTCATCCCAAAGGTGTTCGATGGGGTTGAGGTCGGGACTCTGTGCAGGCCAGTCAAGTTCTAACACACCGATCTCGACAAGCCATTTCTGTATGGACCTCGCTTTGTGCACAGGGACATTGTCATTCTGAAACAGGAAAGGGCCTTCCCCAAACTATTGCCACGAAGTTGGAGCACAGAATCACCCAGAATGTCATTGTGTGCTATAGCGTTAAGATTTCCCTTCACTGGAACTAAGGGGCCTAGCCCGAACCATGAAAAACAGCCCCAGACCATTATTCCTCATCCACCAAACTTTACAGTTGGCACTATGCATTGGGGCAGGTAGCGTTCTTCCGGCATCCGCCAAACCCAGATTCGTCCGTCGGAATGCCAGATGGTGAAGGGTGATTCATCTCTCCAGAGAACACGTTCCTACTGCTCTAGAGTCAAATACGGCGAGCTTTACACCACTCCAGCTGACGCTTGGCATTGCACATGGTGATCTTAGGCTTGTGCGGCTAATCGGCCATGGAAACCCATTTCATGAAGCTCCCGACAAACAGTTCTTGTGCTGACGTTGCTTCCAGAGGCAGTTTGGAACTTGGTAGGGAGTGTCACAACACTCAGCTGTCCTGATCTGTGAGCTTGTGTGGCCTACCACTTTGTGGCTGAGCCGTTGTTCCTCTAAGATGTTTCCACTTCACAATAACAGTATTTACAGTTGACCGGGCCAGCTCTAGCAGGGCAAACATTTGACAAACTGACTTGTTGGATAGGTGGCATCCTATGACAGTGCTACGTTGAAAGTCACTGAGCTCTTCTGTAAGGTCAGTCTACTGCCAATGTTTGTCTATTTTTTTCCTCATCAACCTACACACAATACCCCATAATGACGAAGTGAAAAAGTTTTTTTTTCTAAATGTATTACAAATGAAAAACAGAAATACCTTATTTACATAAGTATTCAGACCCTTCGCTATGAGACTCGAAATTGAACTCAGGTGCATCCTGTTTCCTTTGATCAGCCTTGAGACGTTTCTACAACTTGATTGGAGTCCACCTGTGATAAATGCAATTGATTGGACATGATTCGGAAAGGCACACAACTGTCTATATAAGGTCGCACAGTTGACAGTCCAAGTCAGAGCAAAAACCAAGCCATGAGGTCGAAGGAATTGTCTGTAAAGCTCAGAGACAGCATTGTGTCAAGGCACAGAGCTATGGAAGGGTACCCAAAAAATGAATGCAGCATTGAAGGTCCCCAAGAACACAGAGGCCTCCATCATACTTTTATTTAAAATAAATGTTTACCCCTTTTTCTCCCCAATTGGTAGTTACAGTCTTGTCTCATCACGGCAACTCCCGTACAGACTCGGGAGAGGCAAAGGTCAAGAGCCGTGCGTCCTCCGAAACACAACCCAACCAAGCCGCACTGTTTCTTGACACAATGCCCACTTAACCCGGAAGCCAGCCGCACCAATGATGCAGAGGAAACACTGTACACCTGGAGACTGTGTCAGCGTATACTGCACCAGGCCCGCCCCAGGAGTCGCTAGTGCACAAAGGGACAAGGAGATCCCTGCCAGCCAAACCCTCCACTAACCTGGAAGACGCTGGGCCAATTGTGCACCACCCCATGGGTCTACCCCATGGGTCTACGGGACAAGTTTCTGAATGTTCTTGAGTGACCCAGCCAGAGCCCGGACTTGAACCTGATTGAAAATCTCTGGAGAGACCTGAAAATAGCAGTGCAGCGATGCTCCCCATCCGACCTGACAGAGCTTGAGAGGATCTGCACAGAAGAATGGGAGAAACTCCCATGTGTGCCAAGCTTGTAGTGTCATACCCAAGAAGGTGCTTCAACAAAGTACTGAGTATAGGTTTTGAAAAGGTAAGTAAATGTGATATTTCCGTTTTGTATTTGTAATAAATTAGCAAACCTTTCAACAAACCAGTTTTTGTTTGTCATTGTGGAGTATTGTGTATTGATTGACTAGGATTTTTTTTTTGTATCCATTTTAGAATAAGGCGAAAACATAACAAAACGTGCAAAAAGTCAAGGGGTCTGAATACTTTCCAAATGCTCTGTATGTACAGTAGTCAGAAGTTTACATACACTTAGGTTGGAGTCATTAAAACTCATTTTTCATACCACTCCAACTATTTCTTGTTCACAAACTACAGTTTTGGCAAGTCGGTTAGGACATCTACTTTGTGCATGACACAAGGAATATTTCCAACAATTGTTTACAGACAGATTATTTCACTTATAGTTCACTGTATCACAATTCCAGTGGGTCAGAAGTTAACATACACTAAGTTGACTGTGCCTTTAAACAGCTAGGAAAATTCCAGAAAATGATGTCATGGCTTTAGAAGCTTCTGATAGGCTAATTGACATAATTTGAGTAAATTGGAGGTGTACCAGTGGATGTATTTCAAGGCCTACCTTCAAACTCAGTGCCTCTTTGCTTGACGTCATGGGAAAATCAAAAGAAATCTGCCAAAACCACAGAAAAACAATTGTAGACCTCCACAAGTCTGGTTCATCCTTGGGAGCAATTTTCAAACACCTGAAGGTACCACGTTCATCTGTACAAACAATAGTACGCAAGTATAAACACCATGGGACCACGCAGCCATCATACCGCTCAGGAAGGAGACGGGTTCTGTCTCCTAGAGATTAATGTACTTTGGTGTGAAAAGTGCAAATCAATCCCAGAACGACAGCAATGGACCTTGTGAAGATCCTGGAGGAAACAGGTACAAAAGTATCTATATCCACAATAATAAAACGAGCCCTATATCGACATAACCTGAAAGGCCGCTCAGCAAGGAAGAAGCCACTGCTCCAAAACCACCATAAAAAAGCCAGACTACGGTTTGCAACTGCACATGGGGACAAAGATTGTACTTTTTGGAGAAATGTCCCCTGGTCTGATGAAACAAAAATAGAACTGTTTGGCCATAATGACCATCATTATGTTTGGAGGAAAAAGGGGGAGGCTTGCAAGCCGAAGAACACCATCCCAACCGTGAAGCACGGGGGTGGCAGCATCATGTTGTGGAGGTGCTTTGCTGCAGGAGGGACTGGTGCACTTCACAAAATAGATGGCATCGTGAGGAACGAAAATGATGTGGATATATTGAAGCAACATCTCAAGACATCAGTCAGGAAGTTAAAGCTTGGTCGCAAATGGGTCTTCCAAATGGACAATGACCCCAAGCATACTTCCAAAGTTGTGGCAAAATGGCTTAAGGACAACAAAGTCAAGGTATTGGAATGGCCATCACAAAGCCCTGACCTCAATCCTATAGAAAATTTGTGGGCAGAAAAGCGTGTGCGAGCAAGGAGGCCGACAAACCTGACTCAGAATGGGCCAAAATTCCCCAAACTTATTGAGGGAAGGTTGTGGAAGGCTACCCGAAACATTAGACCCAAGTTAAACAATTTTCGGCAATGCTACCAAATAAGCAAAAAGCAAAAAAATAAACGTCCCTTTTTCAGGACCCTGTCTTTCAAAGATGATTCATAAAAATCCAAATAACTTCACAGATCTTCATTGTAAAGGGTTTAAACACTGTTTCCCATGCTTGTTCAATGAACCATAAACAATTCATGAACATGCACCTGTGGAACAGTCATTAAAACACTAACAGCTTACAGACGGTAGGCAATTAAGGTCACAGTTATGAAAACTTAGGACACTAAAGAGGCCTTTCTACTGACTCTGAAAAACACCAAAAGAAAGATGCCCAGGGTCCCTGCTCATCTGTGTGAACGTGCCTTAGGCATGCTGCAAGGAGGCATGCTGCAAGGAGGCAGATGTGGCCAGGGCAATAAATGTCAATGTCCGTACTGTGAGACGCCTTAGACAGCGCTACAGGGAGACAGGACGGACAGCTGATCGTCCTTGCAGTGGCAAACCACGTGTAACAACACCTGCACAGGATCAGTACATCCGAACATCACACCTGCGGGACAGGTACAGGATGGCAACAACAACTGCCCGAGTTACACCAGGAACGCACGATCCCTCCATCAGTGCTCAGACTGTCCGCAATAGGCTGAGAGAGGCTGGACTGAGGGCTTGTAGGCCTGTTGTAAGGCAGGCATCACTGGCTACAACGTCGCCTATGGGCACAAACACACCATCGCTGGACCAGACAGGACTGGGAAAAAGTGCTCTTCTCTGACGAGTTGCGGTTTTGTCTCAGCAGGGGTGATGGTCGGATTCGCATTTATCGCCGAAGGAATGAGCGTTACACTGAGGTCTGTACTCTGGAGCGGGATTGATTTGGAGGTGGAGGGTCCGTCATGGTCTGGGGCGGAGTGTCATTGCAGGCAATCTCAACGCTGTGCGTTACAGGGAAGACATCCTCCTACCTCATGTGGTACCCTTCCTGCAGGCTCATCCTGACATGACCCTCCAGCATGACAATACTGCCATACTGCTCGTTCTGTGTGTGATTTCCTGCAAGACAGGAATGTCAGTGTTCTGCTATGGCCAGCGAAGAGCCCTGATCTCAATCCCATTGAGCACGTCTTGGACCTGTTGGATTGGAGGGTGAGGGCTAGGGCCATTCCCCTCAGAAATGTCCAGGAACTTGCAGTTGCCTTGGTGGAAGAGTGGGGTATCATCTCACAGCAAGAACTGGCAAATCTGGTGCAGTCCATGAGGAGGAGATGCACTGCAGTACTTAATGCAGCTGGTGACCACACCAGATACTGACTGTTACGTTTGATTTCCCCCCCCCCCTTTGTTCAGGGACACATTATTACATTTCTGTTTGTCACATGTCTGTGGAACTTGTTCAGTTTATGTCTCAGTTGTTGAATCTTGTTATGTTCATACAAATATTTACACATGTTAAGTTTGCTGAAAATAAACGCAGTTGACAGTGAGAGGACGTTTCTTTTTTTGCAGGGTTGACTAATTGAGTGTATGTAAACTTCTGACCCACTGGGAATGTGATGATAGAAATAAAAGCTGAAATAAATTATTCTCTCTACTATTATTCTGACATGTCACATTCTTAAAATAAAGTGGTGATCCTAACTGACCTAAAACAGGGAATTTTTACTAGGATTAAATGTCAGGAATTGTGAAAAACATAGTTTAAATGTATTTGGCTAAGGTGTAGGTAAACTTCTGATTTCAACTGTGGGTATTTTAGCAGACGCTCTTATCCAAAGCAACTTACAGTAGTGAGTGTATACAATTCCATATTTGTTCATACTGGTGCCCCGTAGGAATCAAACCCACAACCCTGACGTTGCAAATGCTACGCGCTACCAACTGAGCCACACTGGACCTACATAGCTCCTCTCCCTCTTTCTCTCCCCATCTCTCTACCCCCTCTCTGCTCGCTCACTATCCCTTTCTCTCTTCCTTACGCTTTCCCATTAAACTTGTTCACCCCCAGAGCAAAGGTTCCACAATAACGACTTAATTACAACCAGCAGACATGGAGTGGGTGTCTCACTATAGCTGCTTTAAAAAAGTACTGTATGGTGTCCGTCCCTATTTTAGACTGTCTACTCTACACTGACTGTACACTATAGAAAATAACAGAATCGTTGAAATAAACCCAGTCTTGGTGGAAAGTAACAGCTGAAACATTACTCATCCCAAGGCTTGAGTAGCCATTTAGAGGTTTGAGGAAACAATGTGCACGGTCTCTGTAGTTTAACCCAAGCCAAAAGCTAAACAGATTTCTACTATTGTAAAAACTACAAGCATCAACTGTGTTATGTATGTGTGATTGCAAGATACATTTGAAATATACTGAGTCTGATGTTCACACAGGATTACTTTCACATATAAGGAATAGTAGGGTGGCATTTGGGATTAAGCCATAGAAACATGCTGGGGGTTCCCAACTTTTTCAGCAAGATACTTAAGCAATAAGGCCCGAGGGGGTGTGGTATATGGCCAATTTACCATGGCTAAGGGCTGTTCCTTAGCACGACACAACACGGAGTGCCTGGACACAGCTCTTAGCCATGGTATATTGGCCATATATCAAAAAACCCAGAGTTGCCTTATTGCTATATTAAAACTGGTTACCAACGTAATTAGAGCAGTTAAAATAAATGTTTTGTCATATATGGTCTGATATACCACTGCTGTCAGCCAATCAGCATTCAGGGCTCAAACCACCCAGTTTCTAATAGACATTTGAGAATAGTCAGCTGAGAGATATAGAGTAGCCCAGAAATGACATATTATTTGTAATAACACAGATTAAATGTAATCTTCCAAATAAACAGTGCATTGCAGACTGTCCTATAGGCCTATCAAACTTCTGCTGTTGGCAGAAATGATCAGATTCAGAAATTGGTTAATTTGATCATCCTGATGGAAGGGGATATTTTGGGGGTTTAGACCACATCACATATATTTATTTAAACCCTTGTTTTGACCAGAGCTCTATGCGTCCTGGTGAAAAGTAGTGCACTAATAAATAAGGTTCCGTTTGGGATACAGTTTATGAGACCCGGCGTGGGTCAAATCTGAGTCTGCACAACTAACCTGCTGGTAGTTCTGATCCTGGGGGGTGAAGGTGTTATCGATGGGCTGGAAGTTCAGGTTGACATGAGGAAAATTGTGTAGCCAATAAGTCCACCAAGGTGCAATATAATCATCCCGTATCGAAGACATCCCGGCACTAGTTTTGTTATCCAAGATCTAGTAGAGTTCGTTTATTGTCTTTAGTAAACAGACAGCTCATCTGCTGTTGGAAGTATCCTCATCAGTCCCGTAACAAAGCAATAATAAGCTATTATTATGGAAAAGCATGCTGGATAATGTAAACCCGTTGACACGCACAGTAGACAAAAGATGCGGGGAAGTCGTTAAAGGAAAGCATCCCAAGATTATCTGTGAAAAATAAAATTAGCACGCCGTTTCAGCCACAGCCATCCTGTCCGCTGGTCCAGTCTTTCACATTTGAGCGATCCCTCCACAGACAAGCACTGTCCCTATACGGGAGCGCGCATGAATAAGGGGCACGGGACACGAGGCGAAGGCGCGCAGAACCTGCAGGGACCATAGACATTAGCCAAGAACCTGAATGGTAGTCTAATGAAAATAAGTAAAATGGGAAAAAGTATGGCATGGAAAGATGCAACTTATAGGCTAAAGATAGACATATTTTAATAAGATGTTATTTTTTTCCTGAATGTAAAAACAATGTATAAGCAACAAATCAAATCAAAGTTTATTGGTCATGTACACGGATTTGCAGATGTTACCTCAGGTGCAGCGAAATGCTTGTGCTTCTAGCTCCAAAAATTAATGCAGTAATACCTAGCACATTTTTTTTTTATCCACCAAAAAAAAGGTAAATTAAGAAATATCAGAATGAGTAATGTCAAAAACCAGAATATAAATATATATACACTGAATGGACAAAACATTAGGAACACCTGCTCTTTCCACGACATAGACTGACCAGGTGGATCCAGGTGAAAGCTATGATCTCTTATTGATGTCACCTGTTAAATCCACTTTAATCAGGGAAGATGAATGGGAGGAGACAGGTTAACAAATTATTTTCAAGCCTTGAGACATGGATTGTGTATGTGTGCCATTCAGAGGGTGAATGGGCAAGACAAAAGTTTGAAGTGCCTTTGAAAAGGGCATGGTAGTAGGTGACAGGCACACCGCTTTGAGTGTGTCAAGAACTGCAACGCTGCTGGTGTAATGGATGTGAAATGGCTAGGTAGTTAGCGTGTACGCGCTAATAGCGTTTCAATCGGTTACGTCACTTGCTCTGAGACTTGAAGTAGGGTTTCCCCTTGCTCTGCATGAGCCGCGGCTTTTGTGGAGCGATGGGTAATGACGCTTCGTGGGTGACTGTTGTTGATGTGTGCAAAGGGTCCCTGGTTCGCGCCCGTGTCGGGGCGAGGGGACGGTCTAAAGTTATACTGTTACACTGGGTTTTTCATGCTCAACAGTTTCCCGTGTGTATCAAGAATGGTTCACCACCTAAAGGACATTCAGCTTTGACACAACTGTGGGAAGCATTGGAGTCAACATGGGCCAGCATCTCTGTGGAACGTTTCTGACACCTTGTAGTCCATGCCCTGACGAATTGAGGCTGTGTACATAGTTATTGGACTATTTCATAAAATGACCCGAGAGCTACGCTCTGCCTGACCAGAAAGCAAAGACCATAGTCTATGCCCTCACAGCGGGTATGTTCAGCAGGTTTGGCGCGGCGGTGTCCATTTAGAGCGACCAAGGCAGAAACTTTGAGTCCCGTGTGTTCACCACCACCATGTGTGAGCGGCTGGGTATGCACAAGACCCGCAACACCCCACTTCACCCACAAAGCGATGGCCTCATGGAGCACTCCAACAAAATGCTTGCACAGCAGCTAGCCATCATCTCCCAAACACCAGCGTGACTGAGACAAGCAGCTGCCCATGGTCCTCACGGCATGCTGCACTACTGTCCAAAGATCCGCACCCCTGCAGATATGGCGTTCATGGAGTATGCCAGGACCCCCTGGACACAGCCCACACTTTCGCCAATGACCAGCTTATGAACGCAGGTGTGAGGCAGAAAATAAACAATAATGTGCACACCTGGGGGAGGCACTTTGAGTCTGGTGAGCTGGTCTGGGTTTACAGCCCCCTGAGAAAGAAAGGTCGTTGGCAAAAGCTGGACAGTCACTGGGTGTGGCCCTGCAGGGACAAATGTCCTTGAGTGGCCCAGCCAGAGCCCAGACTTGAACCACATCAAAAATCTCTGGAGACCTGAAAATAGCTGTACAGCGACACTCCCCATACAACCTGACAGAGCTTGAGAGGATCTGCAGAGAAGAATGGGAGAAACTCCCCAAATACAGGTGTGCCAAGCTTGAAGCATCATATCCAAGAAGACTTGAGGCTGTAATCGCTGCCAAAGGTGCTTCAACAAAGTATTTTTTATAAATGAGCAAACATGCTTTGTCATTATGGGGTATTGTGTGTAGATTGAGGCAGGGGGAAAAAACTATTTAATCAATTTTAGAATAGGGCTGTAAAGTAACAAAATTTGGAAAAAGTCAAGAGGTCTGAAAACTTTCCGAATGCACTGTACCTCAGAAAATTGCTTCTGTATAAGATTTGCATTTTCAATATTTGGCCTAGTCTTCAGTCTGCAATCAGCTGTGCCCCAGTGTTGACAGCATCCATAGCGGGTTCTCCAAAACCAGAAGAGACAATTCCCCTATTGCGAACACCCTATATAGTATGGGAAATAGGATTCTCATAAAATTGTTTTATATTTGGAATAGGGTGCCATTTGGGATGCAAAACTTTGTATCCAAGCAGATCAGTGGTGAGTGGTCTAGTCTACTTTGTTGTAGACAGTAACCAATGCTATGGTCATTCCAACAGTGTCCAATAAACGAAAACACTGTACAACATTAATGAGCCTGCTGTAACAAACAACGTGAATGTTCTATGAAGTGGATGAGTCTTATGAGACTGATTATCACTATGCACTGGTCTGACAGCTGGTATAGAAATCCACTATTTTACCCATACACTGCCTGTTCTTTAGTTAATCATGCTTAAGGAATTCAGCCTGCCAAACTTAAGACTCAATAAAGGCCACAATTAGCATGCAGACATTCACTTTCCTTACAACTCTAGCCATCAGAAGAGTACTATAATAGTCTACATCTATTATAATATTCTTGTCCCTAAGGTATGAAATGCCATTGGGTAAACTAGTGGTGGAAAAGTAAGATGCATGTTAAAACTCATACACCCAAATTCCATTGCTATCAGGAAACCAGGCCCAGGTAAATTCCAGGATCAGCATAACTGTGTGCGAATGCGTATTTTTTCCCCTAGTATACACTTTAGTCAACACCTCTACAAATTTTTTTTTTTTGGAGGGGGGGGTTGTGCTTCAGCTTATTACTATACTGAACAAAAATAGATAGTGTTGGTCCCATGTTTCATGAACAGAATTAAAAGAACCCAGAATTGTTCCATAAGCAAAAGCTTATTTCTCAATTTTTTTACATCATTAGTGAGCATTTGTCCTTTAACAAGATAATCCATCCACCTGACAAGTGCGGCTTATCAAGAAGCTGATTAAACAATATCATTACACAGGCACACCTTGTGCTGGGACAATATAAGGACACTAAAATGTGCACAAGATAATGCCACAGATGTCTCTAGTTTTGAGAGCACATGCAATTCACATGCATGTGTACTAGAGCTGTTGTCAGTGAATTGAATGTTTGGGCCTCCCAAGTGGCGCAACAGTCTAAGGTCATGTTTCGGAAGACACATGGCTCTCAACCGTCGCCTCTCCTGGGTCCGTAGGGGAGGTGCAGCAATGGAACATGACTAAGTACAAATTGGGGAGAAAAAAACATTGTTCATTTCTCCACCATAAGCCACGTGTCATTTTAGAGAATTTGTCAGTACGTCTAACCGGCATCACAACCGCAGGTAACCACGCCAGCCCAGGACCTCCGCATCACCTGTGGGACTGTCTGAGACCAGCCACGCAGACAGCTGATGAAACTAGATCATCTCTATTAAAGCCCCTTTGTGGGGAAGAACCCATTTTGATTGGCTGGACCTGGATCCCAAGTGGGTGGGACTATGCTCCCCCAGACACGTGCCCCAGCCGGGTCGCGTGGAATGCATAGATTAGCACCTAATGATTCTTTCAATTGACCGATTTCCTTACTTGAACTGTAACCCAGTAAAAGCGTTGACATATGACTTTATATTTCAGTATAAATGAATCTTTCTCTGAGGTAAGCACAGGTCTAAGAGATTGGATAGGTGTAAACAGTCACCACCCTAGTTGCCACCAATTGCAATCTGATTACATCATTTCTGGAGTATTGGTACTGGGCCCATCTGTAGTCAGTAACTTTGATTTGACAACTCCAGAGCCACGCCATTTCAAATTTTTAGGGCCAGTTTCAGACGAGTAAGCATAGCCCTAGACTTAGAGTATTTTCATTGAAAGTGCTCCAAAATCCAGGACTAGGTTTCATCCGTCTGGGAAACCAGCCCTTCAAATGAATCCATAGTAAGTTAATTCAGCATACATTCACTAATGCCTTGTTCCAATTATGAGCCACAAAGCATTTACATATCAGACAATTTACTGTAGTGGCACAACAACCAAGACAAAATGGGTTTCCTCTTTATTGCAATTCACTGTACACAAAGACTGTCCTCTACTTGAGTTCCTTCACAGCCAGACCTGAAGAGAGAAATGAGAGATGGTTAAAAACTACATGTGCATTGTGTCCAGCCTCACTGCATACTTTCAGTGGTAAAGTTACAAATTAACTATTAACATGATTAGAAACACTAGTGTTCAGGAAAGAGTAGAATGCTCAATCTCTAAATTTGGTATTGATATTTGACAACTCGAGGCAAGCAGTGTTTTTCTATCAGAACCCACCCCCCCTAAAAGCAATGTTTCAGTTTTGTCCAGATTGAAAGGTCAACATTTAGGCATACACATGTCAGTGAACCGGTGGAACTCAATTTCTGATAGTCGAAACCAAGCACTAGGCCCATCCTTATTCTGGCAAGCGTGTAAATGCACCACACGCACCAAGCAGCATGTAGTGTTTGGACAACTTGCACAGCAACCAATAGGATTACTTCATAACCACATTCAATTTGTGACCACTATGCATTGACAAGAGATCAACATCTTTAGACCGGACATTGTCACTACTCTTCGGGATTCAAGGTCTTTCTAGACGTACCTATAAAAACGCAAGATGCTTCTGTTTTACTATCCCAACAGTGAACCACATTCCATGAGGTGATGAAAGATGAGAATCTTACCTGGGGGCAGGGACTGCTTCAGCTTCTCAGCCTTCTCCTTGTCTGTGATGACAAGGGTGTACAGGTACCTGCTGCAACGCACCTTGAACTTAACATTGTCCTTGTTCTTCTTGATCTTTACGGCTGTGGGACAAGTAACAATACAAATGAATCTGAACATTCAACACCATGGTTTGCAGTTGGAATTTCAACGCAAAATACTATGTGGGTGCAGAAATCAAATTAGTCACATGCTTCGTAAACAGTGAAATAAATGCTTACTTAAATTACTATAAATACCATAAGCTTTAGTCCGAGCAGAGTAGCTCAAGTGGGCAACGCAATACTTACACTTGGCATCCTTCCTTCTTGCTGTAAGCAGGAAATCTTTGATTTCTTCAATTTTGCGTGGCTAAAATTAAACAGGTAAAGAATAAGTACACAGCAGGTTCACCATTTTCTGCAACAAATAATCACCCAATCAGAGGTAACCTCAACGTAAGGACCTTAACATGGCATGATAACTAGCTATGTCAGCAATGTGGTTAACTAGCCACGGGGAGAATAACTTTGTAAAAGTAATACGAAGATTGTCAGTGGACCGGTGGAACTAAAGATTCTGGTTAAATCGAAACTTAGCACTAGGTCCATCCTTATTCTGGCAAGCGTGTAAATGCATCACATGCACGAGACAGCCTGTGATGTTTGGACAACTTGCGAAGACATGCTCTGTTGGCTAGCGAAGTTAACATTGGCTAGTTATACTAACTAGAACATCGCTGACAGTCAGATATGCCTTTCACTGCAAATTATTACCGCTGGATTTGTTGACATTTCAGTTCACGTTAACGAAAGACACATTACACCACCTCAGTTTGTTAGTTAGCGGTAGCCAACGTTAGCACATTGTTAAGGCCGCACCGGCTGTGGCCCGTACAAGCTATTAGCCTACTCGGCTAGCTACCATAACTAGCTGTGGCAACACGGCAAAGACACGTTAGCGGTAACGTTATGCCCATTTTCGTTTATTCACACTAGCTTATTGAAATGTGTTTATCGTGCAATTATAGATATATAAATGTAACGAAAACGGTCCTCACCATCTTGCCGTGTCTGCGGACTGAAGCCTGGAACACGGAAGAAATACAAGGGTTAGTTTACAGATATTTAAAGTCTAATAACAATCAATGGGAAACCAAATAACTGTCGAATTATGTGGACTAATGTTTCTAATATCATTGTTTAATTCTGTCGTGGACGTATTTGTCAGTTACAAGAAGGATGAACAATGATTTTACTTTCCATTCTGTATGTATGGAAAATGTGCAACTTACACAGCCTGCAAGGAGGGGATGAAGAGGGTGGGACTTCCGCTGACGCAAGCTTTATAGTCAAGCTACGGCGAATCATGGAGGACAAATGTAATACGGACTACTTTCTCCAAAGAGTATGGATATACTGATGTGTCTCTCCGCCCTAACAATGGCAGTTGTTGTCCACAAAGCGACACTGTCCAGCCCGCCTATCATGTCTTTGGATTGGTGTATACATCTCATTATTGTAATAATTTCTGAATATTCGATAACGGTTGTTGACGTTAACCGCCGGTATTCAATAACGAGACGCTATACTACTAATTTAGCCTCATGAAATTAATATGCATAGCCATTTCGAGACAACTCCTATACAACGTTTTTTTTCTTGTCAGAGTTGCTGTGATGTCACGTGTCCTACTCATATCAGTACACTCGTAACAATTTAAGCATTACGAAACGTCTATTCGACCAAATAAACCTCACGGAGCAAATAAGCCATACATGTTTTTGTTGGCCAAACTCGACACTCTCAAATTGACCTCCATACAAAAGCATTTGAACTACTTTGCAGATATGAAACAAGCAGACAATCATAATATCAGTCACATATACCAAATTCCCTGTTTATGTTACAAAACAAACTTCATAGGAGGTTTTGAAAATAGGTTATATTTAGCTCAACGTTCCATGACGTACACTAAGGCATTGTTGGCAGAATAGATGGATGCAGTTCAATGCATGATTCATATAATTGACCAATACATTTCATGGTAGTCCAAAAAATATTGCTATCAGGTTGTAAATCACAGCTGGCTTGGTACATTGTTTGCTGCCTCCATCCGAGATTAACTGTTTCAGTTTCAATGACTCAGTATTTTGGACAAAAACTGACAAATGTACCTAAGGCTGGGAATGTCAATACAATCAAACTAGCAAGGGCAATGATCACAAGTCAGTCATAACGTGGCTAATATGCTAGCGTATCTATTTATGTAGCAAGCAAAAAACAGAGCCTAACATTAGCTAGATAGCTAGCTAGCTATGCTGAACGACTGTTATCCAGTTAGCATATCTCTTTAATTTGCAAATTCACTCTGGCTAGCTATCTACTCTGATTTCAGAGCACTCTTGTCTGAGTGTGCCAGAGCACAGAATAACTGATGAATTTACCAACACCTATCACCTGCTGAATATGACCGGTGTCAGTAAACATAGGCAAAAAAAGTAATAGTTAGTCATGGACACTCTATATAACATGCTAACAGCCTAACCAGATCTGCTAGGGCAACTAAAATGGTCAGTGAGGTGTTCTTTCATTTGTGTCTGGAAGTAGCTAGCTAGCTAGAAAGCTAGCCAACTTTAGCCAGTTAGCTTGGGTGCTTGGTTGGGACACTCCGTATGCATTGGCAGGCAATTATGATGGCCAACTAGCTGAAAAAGTTTGAGAGTTTTTTTCTTATGTTTCTTTGTTAGATTTTAGCTCCTCTTGCTCTGGCTAGCATTAGTTGTTGATCTTGTTGATTGTTGATGTGCATATAGAGAAATATAGCCCACATTTCTATGGTTGTTTGAGCAATAGTGTAGGCCATCATTGTAAATAAGAATTTGTTCTTAACTGACTTGCCTAGTTAAATAAAGGTCTAAAAATAGGACTGTAAAGTTCCCAAATATAAGAGGACTCCCGTGGTATTTAGCTACATATTTACAGAAATACATTAAAGTGTATTTTGTGGCTTTTGCCAAATGAGTTCTAATGATCTAAAGCCGTGCTGTTGCAACTGAACTGCGTGTAAACCCACATTCCAGTTCAAAGTGAACGATGGCAGGCCCTTGTGGCAAATAAATTTTTTGCATATGGCTACTGTACCTCTGATTGACTATGGCGCACCGGTCTGCGTAGACTCCTGTCCTGGATGAGACAGATGTTTTTATTAAGTTGTATTTACTGCAGTATCTATTAATTGTCCAAATGCTAGGCCACTTTCCTCCTCTATATTGCTATAGATTTTTGTTTTTTATGTGTCATATTCTTCCTGGGGGTGTATATGAACAGATTTTAATAAGATTTCATGTTTCTAAGATGCTGTCAGTTCCACTTTAATAATTGTGTTCGTAATGGCATACTATCATACTGTATACTACATACAGTACTATTAGTTATTGTGAGTATTCTTCAAGTGAAAAACAAATAATTTTGTCTGAGTGTATTACTGCTTTGCCAATGTAGAAATGTGATGCTGTTGCCAGGCAACTTCTTTCAAGCTTGACATTGAGCAAGATAGATAGCTATAACGTTGCGCGAGACAGTCATAAAAAGTACACATCAACCAGTTTACCATTATAAGATCGATAGCTGGCACCGTAGTTTGTTTTCTTGTCCATGGTTATCTGTCTGTCTGCGCAACTTCAAGATTTCCACCAAGGACGTGGCCTCTCCGATTATCACTCTCCCTCGCTTGGGCAAGGGACATTTATTAAGGCACCCATTGGATGTGACGATGTAGAACGTCATTCAAGGGCACAGGGTTTAGGGCTGAGGGCTGTCTACTTTGAGTTTGGACAATAGTTGTGGATCATATCCTGTGTCTTACAATGGCACCCAATGTGGGGCGACCTCTCATGGGGGAGGAGGTCAAAGGGGGGTCAATGTAGCGGACATGAGTCAGTCATGGTCACGTGATGAGGTAGTCCCGCATGCGAACTTCAAAACCAGTGTCTGCCTTCACCCCAATAGGGAATTTTGTCTTGGTTCACGGGAGCCAGACATGTATAGCCATTGTGAAGGAAATGCTTTGTGTGTGAACATCTGTTGGTATGAGTGAGCATATGTGTATGTCCTCAGAAACTATTCAGAACCCTTGACTTTTTCCACGTTTTATTATGTTACAGCCTTATTCTAAAATATATATTTTTTTAACTCAGCAATCTACATACAATACCCCATACTGACAATGTGAAAACAGGTTTTTATAAATGTTTGCAAATTTACCTTATTTACATAAGTATTCAGACCCGATTCAAAATTGAGCTCAGGTGCATCCTGTTTCCATTGATCATCCTTGAGATGTTTCTACAACGTGATTGGACTCCAACTGTGGTAAATGCAATTGAACATGATTTGCAAAGGCACACCTGTCTATATATGGTCCCACAGTTGTCACTGCATTTCAGAGCAAAAACCAAGCCATGAAGTCGAAGGAATTGCCATCGAGGCACAGATCTGGGGAAAGGAACCAAAAAATGTTTGCAGCATTGAAGGTCCCTAAGAACACAGTGGCCTCCTTCATCCTTAAATGGAAGAAGTTTGGAACTACCTGTTTGGCCAGGCCAAACTGAACAATCGGGGAGAAGGGCTTTGGTCAGGGAGGTTACCAAGAACCTGATGGTCACTCTGACAAAGCTCTAAAGTTCCTCTGTGGAGATGGGAGAACCTTCCAGAAGGACGATCATTTCTGCAGCACTCCACCAATCAGGCCTTTATGGCAGAGTGGCCAGACTGAAGACACTCCTCAGTAAGACACATGTCAGCCTGCTTGGAGTTTGTCAAAAGGCACATAAAGACTCTCAGACCATGAGAAACAAGATTCTCTGGTCTGATGAAATGAAGATATAACTCTTTAGCCTGAATGCCAAGCATCACGTCTGGAGGAAACCTGCCACCATCCTTACGGTGAAGCATGGAGGTGGCAGCATCATGCTGTGGGGATGACTGTATTTCAGTGGGAGGGACGAGGATGACTAGTCAGGATTGAGGCAAAGCTGAACGGTGCAAAGTACAGAGATTCTTGATGAAAACCTGCTCCAGAGCACTCAGGTCCTCGGACTGGGGCGAAGATTCACCTTCCAACAGGACAATGACCCTAAGCACATGTAGTGTGGTTCGTTCTGCGTTGTGTACTTTTAAATAGGACACTGCCACAACTGGAGGTCTACTGGTTGAATTATTTTTGTATTTGCCCTGCACACGAAGAGACAACACACAATATGTTAGCCCTTGGCGTCAAAAGGAAATAACAGGTGCTGCGTGCACACATTCAGTGCACAACAGCACACCATACAAGTAAAATGATACAGAACATAATTCGGGCAAAATAAAAGACATACCTGCACACGCGGGGAGACAACACACAATATGTTAGCACTTGGCGCAGTCATAGCTCTCAGGCACCTGCGCAAGCACATGGACACTCACTCAAACACTGTCCCAAGTACTCACAAGTTACAATAGATACCCTAGTTAGCGAGCTTGGTGAAACTTGTTAACATAAATCTTTATATTGTCCACATTGTAACAAACTTATGGTTGCTTAACAGCACATTGTGTAACATTACCACGGTTTTATATTTGTCACGATCGTCTTCGTGAGAGAGAGAGGACCAAGGCGCAGCGCGTGAAAAATACATCTTCTTTTAATGACGGAAAAAACAACCACTTACAAAATGAACAAAACAAACGATCGTGAAGCTAAACCTGAACTAAGTGCACACATGCAACATAGAACATAGACATAGACAACTACCCACAAAAGCCTACTGCCTATGGCTGCCTTAAATATGGCTCCCAATCAGAGACAATGAATGACAGCTGTCTCTGATTGAGAACCAATCTAGGCAGCCATAGACATAACTAGACAACTATACTCTACTCTGCCCCATACACATACAACACCCCATAGACACTACAAAACACATACATTTCCCATGTCACACCCTGACCTAACTAAAAAACATAAAGAAAACAAAGAATACTAAGGCCAGGGCGTGACAATATTGAACAATTTTGGAGCCAAGGACAACATACCTTGCTAGCCGAAGGTCAGGCAAAAGAGAACAATAAGGGGGTACGGAAATACAGATAACCCGCGATGGACCAAACCAAAATATACAAAACTTTTACAATCACATGTAGGTACAATATTGATATGAAAAAGTGTTTGTACACCAAATAATAACATTAGCTATGCAGCTGTAGTTAAATAAAAAACACACTGAATTATTATTATTATTATTATCAAATTATTAACATCCCCTCTTGACCTGGCCTATTTGAATTGGTCCTTGTGTGCACTTTGGTGCATAATCTAGGGGAACAACATCACACTGCTACACACACAGCCAAGACGATGCAGGAGTGGCTTCAGGACAAGTCTCTGAATGTTCTTGAGTGGTCCAGCCAGAGCCCGGACTTGAACCCGATTGAAGATGGAGAAACTCTGGAGAAACTTGAAAATAGCTGTTCAGCAATGCTCCCTATCCAACCTGACAGAGCTTGAGAGGATCTGCAGAGAAGAATGGGAGAAACTCCCCAAATACAGGTGTACCAAGCTTGTAGTGTCATACCCAAGAAGAATTGATGCTGTAATCCTGCCAAAGGTGCTTTAACAAAGTACTGAGTAAAGGTTCTGAATACTTATGTAAATGTAATATCTAAGTTAACTTTTTTTTTTTTATAACTTAGCAAACATTTCTAACAACCTGTTTTTGCTTCGTCATTATGGGGTATTGTGTTTAGATTGATGAAAAAAAAAAACTATTTAATATATTTTAGAATAAGGCTGTAACGTCACAAAATGTGGAAAAAGTCAAGGGATCTTAATACTTTCCGAAGCCACTGTAATTCTGAATTACCCGTATCCATCTGGGAATCCTCAAAAGTTTCTCTCTTCACAGCCAGTGAAGTATTAACTGGTGCTGCCGGTAATTTAAATACCACAGCAGAGGACTACTGTGACTGCAGCTGAACTGGTGGGGGATTCAGATCTAAAAGAGATTCACAATTTTCTTAACTGACAATCATACAACTAAACAGACTGAATGAGTGTGTAAGGCCTAGATTCAATCAGGTCAATTGTTAACCAGTGATAGCCGACACCCGCGTAGCTGATGCATTGGAGGTGTCTGAAGTGTAACTGTGTTGGATCCGTCAAATCGGTAAGCAGCTGCTCTTGATCATTGTCATGAAACTACACCGTCCTACTCGCGTTACAAGTTCAGAAGGAGAAGTCTAGGCTATATACACATAATTACGCCCAACATGAAAAATCATTAAACTAAATAATGATCCTAATGGAGGTGTAGATTACGTCTCACATTCCACTGTTTGAACTTGTAAACAGGGCATGAGATTTCTGTTAATGCGACTCCGTGCAGCCAATACCAATGTCCGCTTTAGGTATAATGCCAGGAGCCGCTTGTGGATTTGACAGCTCTATCACAGTTCCACCTCTACCACCTCCAAAACAACCAACTGAGACACCTCCAAAACAACCGCTAGGCGGATGTCGGCTAAAGCCGATGTGATTGAATAGAGCCCCAAGTGAGGGAGAGTATGCATTTGTGTATACATGCATGTGATAATTACCTGTATCACCTGTCGCAGCCGGTGTAGCAGGTACAGGGGCAGACGACTGCAGCTGTGAGGGCTGTGGTTGAGCTAATAGGGGTGACCGATCTAAAAGAGAGAGCCACAATTTTCTTAAGTGAAAATAATTATACAACAAAACAGAATAGAGTGAGTGTGTATACGTGTGTGTGATAATTACCTGGACCACATCACACTGCTTCAGGTCTACAAGCCTATGGAAGTCCCAGCGTGCCACTCCAGGCCAGGAACAGCTTGGTGGAAATACGGTTACCAGTCACCCACAGAGCCTGGTTGGCAGATCTGAAAGACAGGCACAATATTATTTTAATGACAAAGCCTTGACTCCACACTAACCTAAATTAAGTGTGTGTGTTTGTATGTTCTGTGTTATTGTGACTTAGAAGTGTCAACCTGACCATATCCTTGTAGTAGGCCATTCAGTGATTAGCTTTGTAAAAAATGACTATCAATAGTGTACAGTAAAAAGGATATCAAATATTCAGATCTGGATTGACAAGTAAGCTAAATCATGTGAAGTTACAAACCTATAGGGCTTAGTCTACACTTAAATAAAGGATGCAGGACCTGAGCTCTAGGACCATGCCTCAGGACAACCTGGCCTGATGACTCCTGGCTATCCTTGTCCCCAGTCCACCTGGTCGGTTCAGATCCAGTCTCTGCAGTTACTGTCTACGGCTATGGAACCCTGACCTGTTCAGGACACACCGGAAGTGCTACCATGTCCCAGACCTGCTGTTTGATCCTGTTTCTCTCTACCGGACCTGCTGTCTCAACCACTAAATGCTCAGCTATGAAGAGCCAACTGGCATTTACTCCTGAGGTGCTGAACTATTTCACCCTCTAGATTGTGGAGGCTGCGTCCCTGGCGTATAGCAGCAAGGGGCAAGAGTTACCTAGCGGTGCACGTGCCCACTCCACCAGGGGTCTGGCAGGGTCTTGGCCGTTGTTTAAAGGGTTGACTATAGGAGATATTTGTGCTGTGGTGAGTTGGGCATCACCACACTTTTGTGAGGTTTTATCGGTTGGAAGTCACTGCTTCCAGTGTAGCCCACAGGGTGCAAATGGCTGGGACAGACTGTCGCATCTGGCGGGGTCAGGTCTTGGTGGTCTGCCATGGGCCGTTTTCATTTAGTATACGTTGGGGTCAACTTGGGAAGTGATTATATACTACATGGACAAAAGTAATGCTCGTCGAACATCTTGTTCCAAAATCATGGGCATTAATATGGAGTTGGTCCTCCCTTTGCTGCCATAATAGCCTCCACTCTTCTGGGAAAGCTTTCCACAGAAGAGTTGCGGGGACTTGCTTCCATTTACGTTCAAGGGCATTAGTTAGGTTGGGCACTAATGTCGGGCAATTAGGCCTGGCTTGCAGACAGCGTTCCAATTCATCCCAAAGGTGTTCGATGGAGTTGAGGTCAGGGCTCTGTGCAGGCCAGTCAAGTTCTTCCACACTGATCTCGACAAACCATTTCTGTATGGACCTTGCTTTGTGCATGGGGGCATTGTCATGCTGAAACAGAAAAGGGCCTTTCCCAAACTGTTGCCACAAAGTTGGAAGCACAGAATCGTCTAGAATGTCATTGTATGCTGTAGCGTTACGATTTTCCTTCACTGGAAGTAAGGGGCCTAGCCTGAACCATGAAAAACAGCCCCAGACCATTACAGTGGCTTGCAAAAGTATTCACCCGCCTTGGCATTTTTCCTATTTTGTTGTCTTAAAACCTGGAATTAAAATAGATTTTTGGGGGGTTTGTAACATTTGATTTACACAACATGCCTACCACTTGAAGCAACATATTTTTTATTGTGAAACAAGCAAGAAATAAGACAAAAATACGGAAGACTTGAGCGTGCATAACTATTCACCCCCCCAAAGTCAATACTTTGTAGAGCCACCTTTTGCAGCAATTACAGCTGCAAGTCTCTTGGGATATGTCTCTATAAGCTTGCCACATCTAGCCACTGGGATTTTTGTCCATTCTTCAAGGCAAAACTGCTCCAGCTCCTTCAAGTTGGATGGTTCCGCTGGTGTACAGCAATCTTTAAGTCATACCACAGATTCTCAATTGGATTGAGGTCTGGGCTTTGACTAGGCCATTCCAAGACATTTAAATGTTTCCCCATAAACCACTCGAGTGTTGCTTTAGCAGTATGCTTAGGATCATTGTCCTGCTGGAAGGTGAACCTCCGTCCCAGTCTCAAATCTCTGGAAGACTGAAACAGGTTTCCCTCAAGAATTTCCCTGTATTTAGCGGCATCCATCATTCCTTCAATTCTGACCAGTTTCCCAGTCCTTGCCGATGAAAAACATCCCCGCAGCATGATGCTGCCACCCCGCTTTACTGTGTGGATGGTGTTCTCGGGTTGATGAGAGGTGTTGGGTTTGCGCCAGACATAGTGTTTATCTTGATGGCCAAAAAGCTTAATTTTAATCTCATCTGACCAAAGTACCTTCTTCCGTATGCTTGGGGAGTTTCCCACATGCCTTTTGGCAAATACTTTAAGCAATGTTTTTTATTCTGGTCACTCTTCTGTAAAGCCCAGCTCGGTGGAGTGTACAGCTTAAAGTGGTCCTATGGACAGATACTCCAATCTCCACTGTGGAGCTTTGCAGCCCCTTCAGGGTTATCTTTGGTCTCTTTGTTGCCTCTCTGATTAATGACCTCCTTGCCTGGTCCTTGAGTTTTGTTGGGCGGCCCTCTCTTGGCAGGTTTGTTGTGGTGCCATATTTTTTAATCATGGATTTAATGGTTCTCTGTGGGATGTTCAAAGTTTCTGATATTTTTTTATAACCCAACCCTGATCTGGAGAGCTCCTTGGTCTTCATGGTGGTGCTGCTGCTGCTGCTTGCTTGCTTGCTTGGTGGTGCCGATTGCTTAGTGGCGGTGCAGACTTTGGGGCCTTTCAGAACAGGTGTATATATACACTGAGATCATGTGACATGTCATGTGACACAGATTGCACAGAGGTGGACTTTATTTAACTAATTATGTGACTTCTGAAGGTAATTGGTTGCACAAGATCTTATTTAGGGGCTTCATAGCAAAGGGGGTGAATACATATGCACGCACCACTTTTCCATTTCGAATTTTTTGACTATTTTGTGTATGTTCATTACATGAAATTAAAATAAAAATACATTTAATTTATAGGTTGTAATGCAACAAAATGGGAAAAATGCCAAGGGGGATGAATTCTTTTGCAAGGGACTTTATTCCTCATCCACCAAACTTTACAGTTGGCACTATGCATTCTGGCAGGTAGCATTCTTCTGGCATCCACCAAACCCAGATTTGTCTGTCGGACTACCAGGTGGTGAAGCATGATTCTGTCACGCCCTGGCCTTAGTATTCTTTGTTTTCTTTATGTTTTTTAGTTAGGTCAGGGTGTGACATGGGGAATGTATGTGTTTTGTAGTGTCTATGGGGTGTTGTATGTGTATGGGGCAGAGTAGAGTATAGTTGTCTAGTTATGTCTATGGCTGCCTAGATTGGTTCTCAATCAGAGACAGCTGTCATTCATTGTCTCTGATTGGGAGCCATATTTAAGGCAGCCATAGGCAGTAGGCTTTTGTGGGTAGTTGTCTATGTTCTATGTTGCATGTGTGCACTTAGTTCATGTTTAGCTTCACGATCGTTTGTTTTGTTCATTTTGTAAGTGTTTGTTTTTCCTTCATTAAAAGAAGATGTATTTTTCACGCGCTGCGCCTTGGTCCTCTCTCTCTTATCAAGACGATCGTGACAGAACTACCCACCAACCATGGATCAAGCAGCGTGAGAGGAACCAACAACAGCGGCAAAGAAACCAGGACTCGTGGACATGGGAGGAAATATTGGACGGAAAAGGACCCTGGGCTCAGACAGGGGAATATCGCAGCTCTGTTGAAGAGAGGGAGGCAGCTAAAGCCCAGGAGCGGTGGTATGAGGAGGCAGCAAGGAGACGTAGCTGGAAACCCGAAAAGCCTGTGAGTAAACCCCAAAAATTTCTTGGGGGGGGGGGGGGGGGGGGCTAAAAGGGAGAGTGGCGAAGTCAGGTAGGAGACCTGCGCCCACTCCCTGTACTTACCGTGGAGAGCGAGAGTACGGGCAGACACCGTGTTACGCAGTAGAGCGCATGGTGTCTCCTGTACGCGTGCATAGCCCTGTTCGGTACATTCCAGCTCCACGTATCGGCCGGGCTAGATTGAGCGTTGAGGCGGATGTCATGAAGCCGGCCCAACGCATCTGGCCACCAGTGCGTCTCCTCGGGCCGGCTTACATGGCACCAGCCTTACGCATGGTGTCCCCGGTTCGCCTACATAGCCCGGTGCGGGTTATTCCACCTCCCCGCACTGGTCGGGCGACGGGGAGCATACAACCAGGTAAGGTTGGGCAGGCTCAGTGCTCAAGGGAGCCAGTACGCCTGCATGGTCCGGTATTTCCGGCGCCACCTCCCCGCTCCAGCCCAGTACCACCAGTGCCTACACCACGCACCAGGCTTCCAGTGCGTCTCCAGAGCCCTGTTCCTCCTCCACGCACTCTCCCTGTGGTGCGTGTATCCAGCCCAGTGCCTCCAGTTCCGGCACCACGCATCAAGCCTCCTGTGCGTCTCCAGAGCCCTGTACGCACTGTTCCTTCTCCCCACCCTGTACGCACTGTTCCTTCTCCCCGTACTCGCCCTGATTTGCGTGCCCTTAGCCCGGTACCTCCAGTTCCGGTACCACGCACCAGGCCTATAGTACGCCTTGAGAGTCCAGTGTGCCCTGTTGTTGTTCCCCGCACTAGCCTGAAGGTGCGTGTCTTTAGCCCGGTACCTCCAGTTCCGGTACCACGCACCAGGCCTACTATGCGTCTCAGCCGGCCAGAGTCTGCCGTCTGCCCAGCGGCGCCTGAACTGCCCGTCTGCCCAACGGCGCCTGAACTGCCCGTCTGCCCAACGGCGCCTGAACTGCCCGTCTGCCCAACGCCGTCTGAACTGTCCGTCTGCCAAGCGCCGCATGAACTGCCCGTCTGTACTGAGCCTTCAAAGCCGCCCGTCTGCCATGAGCCTGCAAAGCCGCCCGTCTGCCATGAGCCTGCAAATCCGCCCGTCTGCCATGAGCCTACAGAGCCTTCCGCCAGACAGGAGCCGCTAGAGCCTTCCGCCAGACAGGAGCCGCTAGAGCCTTCCACCAGACAGGAGCCGCTAGAGCCTTCCGCCAGACAGGAGCCGCTAGAGCCTTCCGCCAGACAGGAGCCGCCAGAGCCTTCCGCCAGACAGGATCAGCCAGAGCCTTCCGCCAGACAGGATCAGCCAGAGCCTTCCGCCAGACAGGATCAGCCAGAGCCGTCAGCGAGCCATGACCAGCCAGAGCCGTCATCCAGCCATGACCAGCCAGAGCCGTCATCCAGCCATGACCAGCCAGAGCCGTCATCCAGCCATGACCAGCCAGAGCCGTCATCCAGCCATGACCAGCCAGAGCCGTCATCCAGCCATGACCAGCCAGAGCCGTCATCCAGCCATGACCAGCCAGAGCCGTCATCCAGCATTGAGCCGTCATCCAGCCGGGATCCGCCAGAGCCAGCCAGCCAGGATCCGCCAGAGCCAGCCAGCCAGGATCCGCCAGAGCCAGCCAGCCAGGATCCGCCAGAGCCAGCCAGCCAGGATCCGCCAGCCAGTCCGGATCCGCCCCTCATTCCGGTGCTGCCCCTCAGTCCGGTGCTGCCCCTCAGTCCGGTGGGGTTAATTTGGAGGGTGGCCATTTGGAGGAAGCTACCAAAGCGGGTATTGACAATGGTGGAGTGGGGGCCACGTCCCGCACCCGAGCCGCCGCCATGATGGGGCCCACCCCGGACCCTCCCCTTTCTATTTCAGGTTGTGCGGTCAGAGTCCGCACCTTTGGGGGGGGGGGGGTACTGTCACGCCCTGGCCTTAGTATTCTTTGTTTTCTTTATGTTTTTTAGTTAGGTCAGGATGTGACATGGGGAATGTATGTGTTTTGTAGTGTCTATGGGGTGTTGTATGTGTATGGGGCAGAGTAGAGTATAGTTGTCTAGTTATGTCTATGGCTGCCTAGATTGGTTCTCAATCAGAGACAGCTGTCATTCATTGTCTCTGATTGGGAGCCATATTTAAGGCAGCCATAGGCAGTAGGCTTTTGTGGGTAGTTGTCTATGTCTATGTTCTATGTTGCATGTGTGCACTTAGTTCATGTTTAGCTTCACGATCGTTTGTTTTGTTCATTTTGTAAGTGTTTGTTTTTCCTTCATTAAAAGAAGATGTATTTTTCACGCGCTGTGCCTTGGTCCTCTCTCTCTTATCAAGACGATCGTGACAGATTCATCACTCCAGAGAACGCGTTTCCACTGCTCCAGAGTCCAATGGCGACGAGCTTTACACCACTCCAGCCGACGCTTGGCATTGCGCACGGTGATCTTAGGCTTGTGTGCGGCTGCTCGGCCATGGAAACCCATTCCAATGAGCTCCAGACGAACAGTTCTTGTGCTGAAGTTGCTTCCAGAGGCAGCTTGGAACTCAGAAGTGAGTGTTGCAACTAAGGACAGACGATTTTTACGCGCTACATTCTTCAGCACTCGACGGCCCCATTCGGTGAACTTGTGTGGCCTATCACTACCCACCGGCTGAGCAGTTGTTGCTCCTAGCCACTTCACAATAACAGCACTTACAGTTGACTGGGGCAGCTCTAGCAGGGCAGAAATTTGGCAAACTGACTTGTTGGAAAGGTGGCATCCAATGACGGTGCCACGTTGAAAGTCACTGGAAATAATTACCTGTTGTAGGTGTCTAATTTGTATTTGGTGCCCAAACTACTGTGGTAATATAAGCATGTTCAATTGAATTATGCCCATAAAATGATAGATAATCTGATATACACTACCGATCAAAAGTTTTAGAACACCTACGCATTCAAGGGTTTTTCATTATTTTTACTATTTTCTTCATTGTAGAATAATAGTGAAAACATCAAAACTATGAAATAAAATAGCATGAAATACACCTATATGCACCTGTGTACGGTAAATCAAAACATTGTATAAATGGGAACATTACCTGACTAAAGACAGGCCTACATCTGGAAAGCCAATTCTATGTGGACACCTGTGCCAGTGGAACGCGCACTAACTCCATGTACCAGAGCTACACAAACAGTATAGCACAAATGAAAAATATGTTTATTGCATATTGAAATTCTTGCCATGCTTAAGTAGGTTGAATACACTAATCGTTTGAATGATTTAAGAGGGCAATTATCTTTTATCTTTGTATTAACACAAGTGTCAAGACAGATCATTCACTGGTTTGCTGTCAAAAATGGTCTTCCAGTAAGCCTCAGTCTAAGTGAGATAGGTACCCATATGGCTGTTGAAAATATGTCATATCTTCATAGTTGAGATGATGAGAGTGAACGTAATCACATTTTTAGTTTGGAAGCCAGAGTGTACAGTTAATAGCCCAATCATATAAGCAAACCATATAACCAAATCTGTGCATCAGAACTGCATCATATTTGTCCTGTCTTGTTGGTGTGATTGAATTCCGTTTCCTTCTACTGCTTTCACTTCCTCATTCTGTATAATGAGTTTTCTGTCCATTGTTTCAATGTATTCATTTTGTCCCTTGCGCTCTCAGTAACGTACTGTATGTATGCAAATGAGCTATATACCTACAAATAGGGCTTTTTACATGAATTACTATTTCAGTAGCCTATTTATAATTAGCATATTTTAAACAATGGGTTTGTCAAGGAGTTAATCTCGACGTAGCCTTGAAAATCCTGTGAAATTCCCCCCAACCCCAGCTCTTCCATAAATCTATTCCATCTAGATATATTAATAAGCCCTACCAGTTCAACGGTGCTGTTCTGTATTCGTGAGTTCAAGTATGATGCCCCCCCCCTCTGTCAATCATGTACATCTTCTGTCTCTCTAGGGTTTGAGAGGGTTGTCTTTAATGGTGTGAGTCTAACTGACACCTTAGCGTCTCTCTGCGGGGACATACATTCGGCACTATCAAAGTGGTTATGTCCCAAATGACTCAAAAGTAGTGCACTATAAAGGGAATAGGGTACCATTTGGGATGCATTCAGACAACACTGCCTGGTCTACTTAATTAACACAGAGGCTAGTATACTGATATATCAGCCTGTCAGCCCACGTACACAGGCCAGACCCATATACCCCCCCCCACTGTTTGTAGAATAAGGAAATTATTTTCTATCTTTTTTCAAATTTACTCCCACCTCTGTGTCAAGCGATGCAGGCCTATCTAGGTTGAGATTCATAATCATAGCACAATCAGCTAAATAGCAAACTATTAAAATAATTTCTGGTATTGATGTCTAGCTGTTATTTTCGATTTTCTTAGTTTTTACCATTTCGAAGAGTGTTGGATTGGATGCAAGTCAGGGGTATTCTATAATTTCCTTCTCATTAAAGAGACCAAAACAGATTGTTATTCCAGCAAGACACAACAATTGTTGCCTGCTGAGAAAACAATATCATTTTCATACAATAATTCCTTTAATTCTGTTTGTCCTCCATTTCTGTTTCACGCTTGGTGAGTGAGACAACATACATGTGCCATGCAGTTCTAGATAACTAACAGCAGAGGGCACTAACCCATCATGAATGGAGTAACATGATTCTCAATGCGAAACATGGGTGGCACTGTCTACCCATGTACACTGTACCATATCAATGGCTGTGTTTACACAAGCAGCCTAATTACAATATTTTTCCACTAATTGACATTTTTACCGATCAGATCTTTTGCCAATAATTGTGGAAAATATCAGAATTTGGCTGCCTGAATGAAATAGAGCCAATCGGCTTGGTGGTCACATCTTTTTGACATATAATCAAATGTGAAAATTAGATGGATTAATTTTTGAAAGACAGAGGCTGTGTTTACACAGGCAGCACAATTCAGATTTTGGTCTTTTTGATCTTTTAACCCATCACGTCAGATCTTTTCACATCAGAGCTTTTTCAGAGTTAATGTGATTGGTTAAAAAACCAATCAGTGAAAAAAATATCAGAATTGGGCTGCCTGGCATGGGTAAACGCAGCCAGACAGTTGGGACTGTTCTTTCAATTTGATATAGGTCATTATCAAGATGAAATCACACAATGCTATTTATACTGTATTGAAAAGAGTAAAGTAATTATAATTCCATCACATCTCAATGTCCAAAGCTACAGTATTTTCAAAGTCCAATGCAATCTTGGACTACAGTGTCATTTCGAGATCATTACCTTGAACAATCTGCTCCTATTGGATTCATGAACTGTAAACGAGCCAGTCTTTTAGAATTGTATTTACAAATAGCTTCTGCACATACTTTGGAAAAAGCCATCAATTGTGACTTTGCTAATGCTCTAAGTAGGCTAGACTGGGTTTACACAGGCAGCCCAATTCCTATATTTCTCCACTAATTATTTCTTTGACTAATCAGATCAGCGCTTTTGCCAATAATTGGGAAAAGGTTTGAACTTTTTTTCTCCCTTATTTGGTATTTTGACCAATCAGATCAGCTCAGAAAAATATAAAATATGAAAAGATCTGATGTGATTGGTCAAAAGACAAATTAAAGAAAAAATATCTTAGGGCCAGATTCAGATCTTTGCAGTACCTCTCACAGTACTTCCCACCACCAACATATCTTATTGTGAAAACTGGAAATAATTACCTATTGTAGGAGTCTAATTGGTATTTAGTGCCCAAACTACTGTGGTAATATAAGCATGTTCAATTGAATTATGCCCATAAAATGATAGATAATCTGATATACACTACCAGTCAAAAGTTTTAGAACACCTACTCATTCAAGGGTTTTTCATTATTTTTACTATTTTACTATTTGTAGAATAATAGTGAAAACATCAAAACTATGAAATAACACATGGAATCATGCAGTAACCATAAAAGTGTTAAACAAATCTAAATATATTTTATATTTGAGATTCTTCAAATATTTAGCTGATTAGCTGTTGTTGTCTCACCCGTTGTTGTCTTAGCTAGCTCCTGTGATTACTTTATGCCTCGCTGTATGTCTCTCATATGTCAATATGCCTTGTATGCTGTTGTTTAGGTTAGTTATCATTGTATTAGTTTACAATGGAGCCCCTAGTTCCACTCATTATACCTCTGATACCTCCTTTGTTCCACCTCCCACACATGCGGTGACCTCACCCAGTATAACTAGCTTATCCAGAGATACAACCTCTCTTATCATCACTCAGTGCCTGGGCTTACCTCCGCTGTACCCGCACCCCACCATACCCCTGTCTGCACATTATGCCCTGAATCTATTCTACCACGCCCAGAAATCTGCTCCTTTTATTCTTTGTCCCCAACGCTCTAGGCGACCAGTTTTGATAGCCTTTAGCCGTACCCTCATCCTACTCCTCCTCTGTTCCTCGGGTGATGTGGAGGTAAACCCAGGCCCTGCGTGTCCCCAGGCACCCTCATTTGTTGACTTCTGTGATCAAAAAAGCCTTGGTTTCATGCATGTCAACATCAGAAGCCTCCTCCCTAAGTTTGTTTTACTCACTGCTTTAGCACACTATGCCAACCCTGATGTCCTTGCCGTGTCTGAATCCTGGCTTAGGAAGGCCACCAACAATTCTGAGATTTCCATACCCAACTACAACATTTTCCGTCAAGATAGAACTGCCAAAGGGGGAGGAGTTGCAATCTACTGCAGAGATAGCCTGCAAAGTTCTGTCATACTTTCCAGGTCTATACCCAAACAGTTTGAGCTTCTAATTTAAAAAAATGTACCTCTCCAGAAATACGTCTCTCACTATTGCCGCCTGTTATTGACCCCCCTCCACTCCCAGCTGTGCCCTGGACACCATTTGTGAATTGATCGCCCCCCATCTAGCTTCAGAGTTCGTTCTGTTAGGTGACCTAAACTGGGATATGCTTAACACCCCGGCAGTCCTACAATCTAAGCTAGATGCCCTCAATCTCACACAAATCATCAAGGAACCCACCAGGTACAACCCTAAATCCGTAAACATCCGTAAGCACCCTCATAGACATTATCCTGACCAACTTGCCCTCCAAATACACCTCCGCTGTTTTCAATCAGGATCTCAGCGATCACTGCCTCATTGCCTGTATCCGCTATGGGTCCGCGGTCAAACGACCTCCCCTCATCACTGTCAAACGCTCCCTAAAACACTTCTGAGAGCAGGCTTTTCTAATCGACCTGGCCCGGGTATCCTAGAAGGATATTGACCTCATCCCGTCAGTAGAGGATGCCTGGTCATTCTTTAAAAGTAATTTCCTCACCATCTTAAATAAGCATGCCCCGTTCAAAAAAATGCAGAACTAAGAACAGATATAGCCCTTGGTTCACTCCAGACCTGACTGCCCTTGACCAGCACAAAAACATCCTGTGGCGGACTGCAATAGCATCGAATAGTGCAACTGTGCAACGGTTCAGGGAAGTCAGGAACCAATACACGCAGTCAGTCAGGAAAGCAAAGCCTAGCTTTTTTCAAGCAGAAATTCACATCCTGTAGCTCTAACTCCAAAAAGTTTTGGGACACTGTAAAGTCCATGGAGAACAAGAGCACATCCTCCCAGCTGCCCACTGCACTGAGGCTAGGTAACACGGTCACCACTGATAAATCCATGATAATCAAAAATTTCAATAAGCATTTCTCAACGGCTGGCCATGCCTTCCTCCTGGCTACTCCAACCCCGGCCAACAGCTCCGCCCCCACCCCGCAGCTACTCACCCAAGCCTCCCCAGCTTCTCCTTCACCCAAATACAGACAGCAGATGTTCTGAAAGAGCTGCAAAACCTGGACCTGTGCAAATCAGCTGGGCTAGACAATCTGGACCCTCTCTTTCTGAACTATCCACCGCCATTGTTGCAACCCCTATTACCAGCCTGTTCAACCTCTCTTTCTTATCATCCGGGATCCCTAAAGATTGGAAAGCTGCCGCGGTCATCCCCCTCTTCAAAGGGGGTGACACCCTAGATACAAACTGTTACAGACCTATATCCATCCTGCCCTGTCTATCTAAAGTCTTCGAAAGCCAAGTTAATAAACAGATCACTGACCATTTCGAATCCCACCGTATTCTTATCGGCAGACTCAATAGCCTTGGGTTTTCTAATGACTGCCTCACCTGGTTCACCAACTACTGTCACGTTCCTGACCTGTTTTCCTTTTTCTTGTATTTATTTAGTTGGTCAGGGCGTGAGTTGGGTGGGTTTGTCTATGTTTGATTTTCTATGTTGGGATGTTTGTGTTCGGCCGGGTATGATTCTCAATCAGAGACAGCTGTCAATCGTTGTCCCTGATTGAGAATCATACTTTGGCAGCCTGGGTTTCACGTGTGTTTTGTGGGTGTTTGTTTCCGTGTCTGTGTTTGTTGCACCACACGGTACTGTATCGGTTTATGCACTTCGTTTATTTGTTTTGTAATTCAGTATTCAGTTTCGTTTTAATAAATCATTATGAACTCTAACCACTCTGCGTATTGGTCCGATCCGTCTCGCCTCTCCTCGTCCGAGGAGAAGGAAGAATATGACGATAGCCGTAACAACTACTTTGCAGACAGAGTTCAGTGTGTCAAATCGGAGGGCATGTTGTCCGGACCTCTGGAAGTCTCTATGGGGGTGCCAAAGGGTTCAATTCTCGAGCCGACTCTTTTCTCTGTATATATCAATGATGTCGCTCTTGCTGCGGGCGATTCCCTGATCTACCTCTACGCAGACGACACCATTCTGTATACTTCTGGCCCTTCCTTGGACACTGTGCTAACTAACCTCCAAACGAGCTTCAATGCCATACAACACTCCTTCCGTGGCCTCCAACTGCTCTTAAACGCTAGTAAAATGAAATGCATGCTTTTCAACCGTTCGCTGCCCGCCCCAGCCCGCCCGACTAGCATCACCACCCTGGACGGTTCCGACCTAGAATATGTGGACAACTTTAAATACCTAGGTGTCTGGCTAGACTGTAAACTCTCCTTCCAGACTCATATTAAACATCTCCAATCCAAAATCAAATCTAGAATCGGCTTTCTATTTCGCAACAAAGCCTCCTTGTAACGGATGTCGTCGGAAGGAAGAGACCAAGGCGCAGCGTTCTTAGAAATCCACATAATTTAATCATGAAGTGAAACTAAAACAGGACAAAACAATAAAGAATACAACGACCGAACAGCTTCGATGTGCAATCTCCCTGCACACAAACAAAGAACAAGATCCCACACAGAAAGCGGGAAAAGGGCAGCCTAAGTATGATCCCCAATCAGAGACAACGATAGACAGCTGCCTCTGATTGGGAACCACACTCGGCCAGAAACAAAGAAATACAAAACATAGAATGTCCACCCAAATCACACCCTGACCAAAACAAAATAGAGACATAAAAAGGATCTCTAAGGTCAGGGCGTGACACTCCACTCATGCCGCCAAACTTACCCTAGTAAAACTGACTATCCGCCCGATCCTCGACTTCGGCGATGTCATCTACAAAATAGCTTCCAATACTCTACTCAGCGAACTGGATGCAGTCTATCACAGTGCCATCCGTTTTTTTTACCAAATCACCTTATACCACCCACCACTGCGACCTGTATGCTCTAGTCGGCTGGCCCTCGCTACATATTCGTTGCCAGACCCACTGGCTCCATTCATCTATAAGTCTTTGCTAGGTAAAGCTCCGCCTTATCTCAGTTCACTGGTCACGATAACAACACCCACCCGTAGCACACGTTCCAGCATGTTTATCTCACTGATCATCCCCAAAGCCAACACCTCATTTGGCCGCCTTTCCTTCCAGTTCTCTGCTGCCAGTGACTGGAACGAATTGCAAAAATCGCTGAAGTTGGAGACTTTTATTTCCCTCACCAACTTTAAACATCAACTATTTGAGCAGCTAACCGATCGCTGCAGCTGTACATAGTCCATCTGTAAATAGCCCACCCAATCTACCTACCTCATCCCCATACTGTTTTTATTTTATTTACTTTTCTGCTCTTTTGCACACCAGTATCTCTACTTGCACATCATCATCTGCTCATTTATCACTCCAGTGTTAATCTGCTAAATTGTAATTATTCGCTCCTATGGCCTATTTATTGCCTACCTCCTCACGCCTTTTGCACACACTGTATATAGACTTTCTTTTTTCTACTGTGTCATTGACTTGTTTATTGTGTTATTGGCTTGTTTATTGTTTACTCCATGTGTAACTCTGTGTTGTTGTCGGTGTCACACTGCTTTGCTTTATCTTGGCCAGGTCACAGTTGTAAATGAGAACTTGTTCTCAACTAGCCTACCTGGTTAAATAAAGGTGAAATAAAATGTTTGTCACCCTTTGCCTTGATGACAGCTCTGCACACTCTTGGCATTCTCTAAAACAGCTTCATGAGGTAGTCACCTATAATGCATTTCAATTAACAGGTGTGCCTTGTTAAAAGTTAATTTGTGGAATTTATTTTATTCTTAATGTGTTTGAGCCAATCAGTTGTGTTGTGACAAGCTAGGGGTGGGTATACAGAAGATAGCCCTATTTGGTAAAATACCAAGTCCATATTATGGCAAGAATAGCTCAAATAAGCAATGAGAAATTACATTCCATCATTACTTTAAGACATGAAGGTCAGTCAATCTGGAAAATTTCAAGAATTTTGAAAGTTTCTTCTAGTGCAGTCACAAAAACCATCAAGTGCTATGATGAAACTAGCTCTCACAGGATCCAGAGTTAACTCTGCTGCAGAGGATAAGTTCTTTAGAGTTACCAGCCTCAGAAATTGCATCCCAAATAAATGCTTCACAGAGCTTCACACATCAACTGTTCAGAGGAGACTGTGATTTTTTAAAATGTATTATTTATTTTACTAGGCAAGTCAGTTAAGAACAAATTCTTATTTTCAATGACGGCCTAGGAACAGTAGGTTAACTGCCTTGTTCAGGGGCAGAACGACAGATTTGTACATTGTCAGCTTGGGGATTTGAACTTACAAACTTTCGGTTACTAGCCCAATGCTCTAACCACTAGGCTACCCTGCCGAATCAGGCCTTCATGGTCGAATTGTTGCAAAAAACCCACTACTAAAAGACACAAATAAGACGAAGAGTTTTGCCTGGGCCAAGAAACACGAGCAATGGACCTTAGACCGGTTGAAATGTGTCCTTTGGTCTGATGAGTCCAAATTGGAGATTTTTGGTTCCAACTGCCATGTCTTTGTGAGATGCGGTGTGGGTGAACGGGTGATCTCCGTATATATATTTCCCACCGTAAAGCATGGAAGAGGAGGTGTTATAGTGTGAGGTTGCGTTGCTGGTGACATTGTCTGTGATTTATTTAGAATTCAAGGTACACTTAACCAGCATGGCTACCAGAGCATTCCGCAGCGATACGCCATCCCATCTGGTTTGGGCTTAGTGGGACTATCATTTGTTTTTCAACAGGATAATGACCCAACACACCTCCAGGCTGTGTAATCGATATTTTACCAAGGAGAGTGATGGAGTGCTGCATAAGATGACCTGGCCTCCATAATCCCCGGACCTCAACCAAATTGAGATGGTTTGGGATCAGTTGGACCGCAGAGTGAAGGAAAAGCAGCCAACAAGTGCTCAGCATATGTGGGAACTCTTCAAGACTTTTGGAAAAGCATTCTAGGTGAAGCTGGTTGAGAGAATGCCAAGAGTGTTCAAAGAATTTCAAATATATTTTGATTTATTTACACTTTTTTGGTTACTACATGATTCCATATGTGTTATTTCATAGTTTTCTACAATGTAGAAAATAGTAAAAATAAATAAAAACCCTTGAATGAGTAAGTGTTCTAAAACCTTTGACCGGTAGTGTACACTATGCACTGTATCAATAACACTATCTTATTCATAAGCAGTGACATGGAGTGAGTGATACTAGCTGGGAGGTCCTTCCTTTAACAGTAGACATGTAAAGCGTGGATGATAGAGTTCCTAGTCTCAACCTCCTGTAACAAAGACATTGTAGGTAATGATATACATTATTTCCCAGGCTGTAGACCTACGGGTGGGGTGGGTCCGGGACGGAGACAGCAGGGGGAGTTCTGGATGAGAGGTAATGAGTAAAGCTTGGGACGGCTCCGTCATTAATCATGGTTTGGTCACACAGTGGACGACCGACGCCACGACGGCGAATGAGAATAAGGGAAGGAGGTTCATGGAGCCATCATCATTGGATTCAGATTAATTTAGTCATAAATGAAACATCGACTCTGTAAAATAGAGCCAGACCCAAACAGTCTATTTGGATGAGCGAGAGTGCTTAAAGTTGTGAATGTTCTGTAACCCTCAAGAAAACTTTTATAGTGTTGTTTATTAGATATGAGGAGATGAAGGGTGTTGAGTATTAAAAACAACACAGTGCTTCCATGTCATTGAAGTTCTCCTCTAGCTCTGCATACAGGGACTGTTGGAGTAGAGTACCTCACACACTATCCAGCTCTCTCTCAACTTCCTTAATCTCTGTAAACATTGATCGAATCGATTGGTCAAATATCGATCCTCTTCCACTGGCCTTATCAGAGGCAAACTAAATTGTAATCAACATTTATAGATGAGTGAGATTACTGAAGGTCTGAGTGACTGATCACTTTGGCAGCATCTCAATTTGGACTAGCTCTGCTTGTTGTGGCCGGGTTTTGGTTTTCCAGGTTTCTGTGATTTGAACCAGTAGTCTGTGGTGCTGAACAGAAGAGTTGCATACTACATCCCTCAGTGTTTGCATCCCAAATGGCACCCTCTCCCCTATTTGGGGCACTACTTTTGACCAGATGGCCCTTTTTGGGGACCAGAGGGCCCTTTGGTATGCAGTGTTACCCCTCTCCCTCACTCTGCTCTGGCTCCTGCAAGATTGGTAATCTTTGTCTGTCTTCAAGAGTATATCTGACTGAGGCCTACAGGTACCTGCCTGGGTTTGGACCTCCAAAGTGCCTGCCTCCCTCCCGTTCTCTCCTCCTTACCCTCCCACCTGTCTGCAGTGGCGATTTTAGCATTTAAGTCTTGGTGGGGCAAACTCCCCCAAAATATTTTTGATGCATGCCAGCAAAGACACTACACAACACTAAACAATACATTAATTGTACTATAATGGTGACAGACGGCGCCCACAAACTGTTAGGGCCTATATAAAGCTGTCCCAACAGCAGAGCTTTCTTTTCAGCACCATGGGGTGAATCCTTACCACTGCTATACTAGGCTATAATTCTGCAGCGATACACCATCCATCTGGTGGGACTATCATTTGGTTTCAACAGGACAATGACCCAACAGACCTCCAGGCTGTGTAAGGGCAAAGGAGAGTGATGGAGTGCTGCATCAGATGACCTGGCCTCCACAATTACCCGACCGTAACCCAATTGAGATGGTTTGGGATGTGTTGGAACGCAGAGTGAAGGAAAAGCAGCCAACAAGTGCTCAGCATATGTGGGAACTCTTCAAGACTGTTGGAAAAGCATTCCAGATGAAGCTGGTTGAGAGAATGCCAAGAGTGTGCAAAGCTGTCATCAAGGCAAAGTGTGGCTACTTTGAAGAATCTAAAATTTAAAATGTATTTTGATTGGTTTTGCACTTTTTTGGTTACTACATGATTCCATATATGTTATTTCATAGTTTTGATGTCTTCACTATTATTCTACAATGTAGAAAATAGCAAAAATAAAGAAAAATCCTTGAATGAGTAGGTGTGTACAAACTTTTGACTGGTACTGTAGCTGATATGGCTGACTTGCTTAAACGAATGTGGTTTCTACTGACAGTCGAGATGTACAAACTATAGCATAAGGGGACGACGAGAGGATAAGAGGCAACTCGTAATTTCGATGAAGACATTAATGAGCGAGCTAGGACGAACGTAGTCAATATAACTATTTGTTCAGCTCTTTTGAAATGTACAGCAACAGAATTCAGAACATGGGCCGTTCGTACAGTATTCTCCCTGTACACTAAGTCAGAACCGTAGGATAAATAAAGGGGGCATATTAAAATCAAATCAAATTTTATTTGTCACATACACATGGTTAGCAGATGTTAATGCGAGTGTAGCGAAATGCTTGTGCTTCTAGTTCCGACAATGCAGTATTAGCAGACAATTAAAGCTCTTGCAATATTCAATGATTACATTTCTATAAAATAGGCTATAGGCTACATGTGCACTACTAAGTCAGAACAGTAGGCTAAGTTATGAGGGGGAAAGGGACCAAATTATTAGGGTGAGGCACGTGGGCTACTAACAGCTTACTACACAACATACACATAATATTACTTTCTTAGCTACAGTATACATATCTCCCTGGCATATTACATAATTTATGCAACAGCATACAAGACTGCCTCTGCAGTCTCTGTCTATCCGTATCTCTGTCGCTCTCTCTCTCATTCCCCTCCTCTCTCCCGGCGTCAGCACTGCTTTTCAGTCTTGCTGCCTTTTCTGCCAGTGCTGCTGTGCATCCACTAGGGTTGAATATTTTCACAATATTTTACAAATGTTCCATCCAGAGAATGAATCAGTTTTCTCCTGGGTAAAACGGTATTTCCCGCCAAAACAGGAAGTGTCATTCAAAAGCATTATAAAGCATATAAATATGTCTGGATATAATTCAAACTTGATGCTACTTGAGCCTGATGAACCATATATTAAAAACATTTTATGAACACTACATTAACGACATTTAATAACCAAGCCCCAAAAAAATCTAAAATGATTGTGCCATTATCCAATACATATGATAGTCCACTGCACATTACAAAAAACATATAAGCCCATAGAATGTCGGAAGTTTACATACACCTTAGCCAACTACATCTCAACTCAGTTTTTCACAATTCCTGACATTTAATCCCAGTAAAAATTCCCTGTCTTAGGTCAGTTAGGATCAACACTTTTTTGAAGAATGTGAAATGTCAGAATAACAGTAGAGAGAATGATTTATTTCAGCTTTTATTTCTTTCATTACATTCCCAGTGGGTCAGAATTTTACATACACTCAATTAGCATTTGGTAGCATTGCCTTTAAATTATTTAACTTGGATCAAACGTTTCGGGTAGCCTTTCACAAGTTTCCCACAATAATTGGGTGAATTTTGGCCCATTCCTCCTGACAGAGCTGATGTAACTGAATCAGGTTTGTAGGCCTCCTTGCTCGCACACGCTTTTTCAGGTCTGCCCACAAATTTTCTATAGGATTGAGGTCAGGGTTTTGTGATGGCCACTCCAATACCTTGACTTTGTTGTCCTTAATGTCACACCCTGGCCTTAGTTATCTTTGTTTTCATTATTATTTTAGTTAGGTCAGGGTGTGACATGGGGAAGTTTGTGTGTTTTTGTATTGTCTAGGGTGTTGTATGGTTTAGGGGGTTAAATAGAGTAGATGGGTTAGTGTTCAGTGTAGGTGTCTAGGAAAGTCTATGGTTGCCTGAATTGGTTTTCAATCAGACAGCTGGTTATTGTTGTCTCTGATTGGGAGCCATATTTAAGGCAGCCATAGGCTTTTAGCTGTTTGTGGGTAATTGTCTATGTGTAGTGTTTGTGTCAGCACTATCTGTCTTTATAGCTTCACGGTCGTCAGTTTTGTTATTTTGTTAGTTCGTGATTAGTTGTTCGTTTCTTGTTTGTTTTTTCTCTCTTCTGAAATAAAAGAAGATGTATTTTGCACACGCTGCGCCTTGGTCCAATCTCTCACAGCAAGACGATCGTGACACTTAAGCCATTTTGCCACAACTTGAGATATTCTTGGGGTCATTGTCCATTTGGAAGACGCATTTGCGACCAAGCTTTTACTTCCTGACTGATGTTTTGAGATGCTGCTTCAATATATCCACATAATTTTCCATCCTCATGATGCCATCTATTTTGTGAAGTGCACCAGTCCCTCCTGCAGCAAAGCACCCCCACAACATGATGCTGCCACCCCTGTGCTTCACGGTTGGGATGGTGTTCTTCGGCTTGCAAGCCTCCCCCTTTTACCTCCAAGCATAACGATGGTCATTATGGCCAAACAGTTCTATTTTTGTTTCATCAGACCAGAGGACATTTCTCCAAAAAGTACAATCTTTGTCCCGATGTGCAGTTGCAAACCGTAGTCTGGCTTTTTTATGGTGATTTTGGAGCAGTGGCTTCTTCCTTGCTGAGCGGCCTTTCAGGTTGTCGATATAGGGCTTGTTTTATTATTGTGGATATAGATACTTTTGTACCTGTTTCCTCCAGGATCTCCACAAGGTCCTTTGCTGTTGTTCTGGGATTGATTTGCACTTTTCGCACCAAAGTACATTCATCTCTAGGAGACAGAACGCGTCTCCTTCCTGAGCGGTATGATGGCTGCGTGGTTCCATGGTGTTTATACTTGCCTACTATTGTTTGTACAGATGAACGTGGTTCCTTCAGGCGTTTGGAAATTGCTCCCAAGGATGAACCAGACTTGTGGAGGTCTACAATTTTTTTCTGTGGTTTTGGCTGATTTCCTTTGATTTTCCAATGATGTCAAGCAAAGAGGCAGTGAGTTTGAAGGTAGGCCTTGAAATACATCCACAGGTACACCTCCAATTGACTCAAATTATGTCAATTAGCCTATCAGAAGCTTCTAAAGCAATGACATAATTTTCTGTTATTTTCCAAGCTGTTTAAAGGCACAGTCAACTTAGTGTATGTAAACTTCTGACCCACTGGAATTGTGATAAAGTGAATTATAAGTGAAATAATCTGTCTGTAAACAATTGTTGGAAAAAATACTTGTGTCATGCACAAAGTAGATGTCCTATCCGACTTGCCAAAACTATAGTTTGTTAACAAGAAATTTGTGGAGTGGTTGAAAAACGAGCTTTAATGACTTCAACCTAAGTGTATGTAAACTTCAGACTTCAACTGTATACCTTTCATAATATTTCTCCTAATGTTTTTAGCCTACATCCTCTTTCTCTCTGTGTTGTTGCTTCATTCCTTCCATGCTTTCAACAGTTAAATGAAATACATTTTGTTGGCCTTATCTTCATCATTCTAATGACATCCTTGATTAATATAGGACTATAATTTGATGCAGAAGGCTTTCACTTCTCTTCCGAAGATTAAATGGTTATGGGTCTGAATAAATAACTGCTATAGCCTACCGCCATCGCGCGTTAGCTCTTCTTTCAAACTACCCGTGAGTTCTATTGGCTGCTGTATTTAACATTCAGCAAAAAAGAGCTTGCGTCCCTCTTCTTCAAATAATCTATTGGTATAAGAAATACACTTTTTTTAAAAAAGTCCAGCAAGCTGTTCTAGTCTAGCTTTTCCTACATGGGACTCCAAGAGCCAAGGAGCATTTTATTAAGGAGATGCCAGCGGAGCACAGGTGAGTGCGTATTGCGCAAGAGACAGAAGCTTTACATTTGAAGCTTATTTTGCATAACCCATCATTAATTAGCTAAATATAAGGCTAATACTGGATTTAATGTATTACCTGAAAGAGGTAGGCTAGGACATCTATATATAGGGCTATATATAAATCTAGAACAGGATTATATATTTTGGATGCAATTTGAATGGAGTTGATGGAGAGTGAGAAAGACTGTGCTAGAGTGCTCATGTGGGCACTGATTTAAAGCAACAGTATTTAGAGTGATAGGCTGTTTTAAAACTCTGCAGCTGCAATAATAATTAAAAAAAGTTTACAATTAAAAAACAAGTTGACCCCTGAAAGCCAGATGGAAATGGGTAAATTAGATGCACATTCTGTCTTTATATTACTGTAGCATAGACTATTCTGCAGCAAATGTACGCCTACCTGTCACAAGAAAAAAAGTTACCATGATGAGATGATAGGTCTACATGCATTGTGAACTGCACTCCATACTGAGCTGGGCTGTTTGTCCCCACCCTGAACTTTGATTCATCACGCAAAGGCCGTAGAGAAGCCAGATTTAGACATCACATGTAATTCAACAGTTCCATTTCACTCCATGCTGTTCATATAAATAATCTATTATAAGGGAGTGGTTTTGGGCAGTAAATCCCAGTAAATCTCGGTAACCGGGTTCCTGCCATTCAACCCTAGTGTCCACCCAAAATGTCACTGGTGGGCAGACAGACAGCAGGGCAGGTTCAGCTGCCTAACGTCTCCTGACTTCTCTATACATGGGACTACTTAGTAAGATTCAGTCAGTGTTTAATGGTCACATGTACAGGGTTGCAGGTGTGATTGCAGGGTACAATGAAAATGTTGGGTTCAGAGCTCCAACATGCAGGACTAAGTTAAATAAAATAATGAAAATGGTAATAAAAAATAGAAATAGCACTATATACATCACAACTGTATTAGTGATGAATAAATAAATGTCCATTGGGATGGAGGCTGGATGGATATCCAAGATGGCGTAGCAGTGCAGATGTGTTTGTCATTGTCCCTGTAAATGTAGTTTTTTCATCTTTTTCTGTATATATTTCAATATATTTCAATCTCTTTTTCCATTTTTAAATTAAAATATCCCTTCCGGCAACCCGCCTCACCCAATGTGATACGGATCTGCTATTTTTAGACCCTATAGCTACAACCTCCATCAGAAGCTAGCCATCAGATGCTAACCAGCTAATTAGCTACTAGCTATTTAGTCATTGTTAGCCACTGTTAGCAGCCTTTACCTTTAGCTCAGACACCAGACGCTTTTAGCCTGGATAATACCCGCCAGTCTGCACAGCGCAATATCATCCCTGAGCATACCGGACTGCTTTTCTCCACTACATCACCAGATTCCTGCCGTAAGCTCTGGACCATTACTCTAGATCATCGCAACTAGCTAGCTGCTACCGAGTGGCCCAGCCCCGAAGCTAGCCTTGAGCCAGGTCCATCTCCCGGCCTGCTATGATCACTCGGCTACCCAGGCTACCCAGCTGATGCCTCACGGACTCTTCACTAACACGAACAGAAGCCACTACATCACCGGATTCCTGCCATAAGTTCTGGATCTTTGCATCGGATAATCGCAACTAGCTAGCTGCTACCGAGTGGCTATAGTGGCGAACGCCCTTGTCTCGAAGCTAGCACCAGTTAGCCTTGAGCCAGGCGCATCTCCCGGCTAGCAAACAAAATTACTCCAGCTACAATACCTCTTTTGCCAATTGGCCTGGACCCTTTGTCGACACAGAGTCCAGCCAATCTATCACGACTGGTCTGCCGATTTTAATTCCGTCCATTGTGCCCTCAACGGGCCTTTGCTGGACGTCGGTGAAGACGCTTCTGCTAGCCCCGGCCTGCTATCTTTATGAACGCCGAGTCATCCCGCTTGCTACCGTAGTAACAACTACATAACGGCTTCCCTGTTTCATCTATTGCTGTTCACTGAACCCTATGATCACCTGGCTACATAGCTGATGCCTGCTGAACTGTTCATTAGTCACAGTACTCCATTTTGTTTATTTCGTTTATCTGGTGGCCCCAGTCTCAAACTCAGGCCCTGTGTGTAGTTAACTGACCCTCTTTGCCCATTCACCATCATTTTACCTGTTGTTGTTGTCTTAGCTGATTAGCTGTTGTTGTCTTACCCGTTGTTGTCTTAGCTAGCTCTCCCAATCAACACCTGTGATTGCTTTTTGCCTCACTTTATGTCTCTCTCTAATGTCAATATGCCTTGTATACTGTTGTTTAAGGTAGTTATCATTGCTTTATTTTACTGCAGAGCCCCTAGCCCCACTCAACATGCCTCAGATACCTCTTTAGTCACACCTCCCACACATGCAGTGATCTCACCTAGCATAACTAGTGCATCCAGAGATGCAACCTCTCTCATCGCCTAGGTTTACCTCCACTGTACCCGCACCCTACCATACCCATCTGTACATTATGCCCTGAATCTATTCTACCACGCACAGAAATCTGCTCCTTTTATTCTCTGTCCCCAATGCACTAGACGACCAGTTTTGATAGCCTTTAGCCGTACCCTCATCCTACTCCTCCTCTGTTCCCCGGGTGATGTAGAGGTTAACCCAGGCCCTGTGTTTCCCCAGGCGCTCTCATTTGTTGACTTCTCTAACCGTAAAATTCTTGGTATCATGCATGTTAACATCAGAAGCCTCTTCCCTAAGTTTGTTTTACTCACTGCTTTAGCACACTCCGCCAACCCTGATGTCCTTGCCGTGTCTGAATCCTTGCTTAGGAAGGCCACCAAAAATTCAAAGATTTCCATATACAACTACAACATTTTCCGTCAAGATAGAACTGACAAAGGGGGAGGAGTTGCAATCTACTGCAGAGATAGCCTGCAATGTTCTGTCAGGTCTATGCCAAAACAGTTTGAGCTTCTAATTTAAAAAAAAATCTCTCCAGAAATAAGTCTCTCACTGTTGCCACCTGTTATAGACCCTCCTCAGCTCCCAGCTGTGCCCTGGACACCATATGTGAATTGATTGCCCCCCATCTATCTTCAGAGTTCGTTCTGCTAGGTGACCTAAACTGGGATATGCTTAACACCCCGGCCGTCCTACAATCTAGGATTGAGGGCATCTATCTCACTCAAATTATCAAAAAACCCACCACTTACAACCCTAAATCCGTAAACATTAGCACCCTCATAGACATTATCCTGACCAACTTGCCCTCCAAATACACCTCCGCTGTTTTCAATCAGGATCTCAGCGATCATTGCCTCATTGCGTGTATCCGCTATGGGTCCGCGGTAAACCGACCACCCCTCATCACTGTCAAACGCTCCCTAAAACACTTCTGCGAACAGGCTTTTCTAATAGACTTGGCCCATGTATCCTGGAAGGATATTGACCTAATCCCATCAGTAGAGGATGCCTGGTTGTTCTTTTAAAGTAATTTCCTCACCATCTTAAATAAGCATGCCCCATTCAAAAAATGTAGAACTTAGAACAGATATAGCCCTTGGTTCACTCCAGACCTGACTGCCCTCAACCAGCACAAAAACATCCTGTGGCATACTGCACTAGCATCGAATAGTCCCTGCGATATGCAACTTTTCAGGGAAGTCATGAACCAATACACACTGTCAGTTAGGAAAGCAAAGGCTAGCTTTTTCAAGCAGAAATTTGCATCATGCAGCTCTAACTCCAAAAAGTTCTGAGACACTGTAAAGTCCATGGAGAATAAGAGCACCTCCTCCCAGCTGCCCACTGCACTGAGGCTAGGAAACACTGTCACCACCGATAAATCCACGATAATCGAGAATTTCAATAAGCATTTCTCAACGGCTGGCCATGCCTTCCTCCTGGCTACCCCAACCCCGGCCAACAGCTCAGCACCCCCGCAGCAACTTGCTCAAGCCTCCCCAGCTTCTCCTTCACCCAAATCCAGATAGCAAATGTTATGAAAGAGCTGCAAAACCTGGACCTGTACAAATCAGCTGGGCTAGACAATCTGGACCCTCTCTTTCTAAAATTATCCGCCGCCATTGTTGCAACCCCTATTACTAGTCTGTTCAACCTCTCTATCATATCGTCCGAGATTCCTAAAGATTGGAAAGCTGCCACGGTCATCCCCCTCTTCAAAGGGGGTGACACTCTAGACCAAACTGTTACAGACCTATATCCATCCTGCCCTGCTATTTTCAAATTCTTAGAAAGCCAAGTTAACAAACAGATCACCGACCATTTCGAATCCCACCATACCTTCTCCGCTGTGCAATCTGGTTTCCGAGCTGGTCACGGGTGCACCTCAGCCACGCTCAAGGTACTAAACGATATCATAACCGCCATCAATAAAAGACAGTACTGTGCAGCTGTCTTCATCGACCTGGCCAAGGCTTTCGACTCCGTCAATCACCGTATTCTTATCGGCAGACTCAACAGCCTTGGTTTCTCAAATGACTGCCTCGCCTGGTTCACCAACTACTTCTCAGACAGAGTTCAGTGTGTCAAATCGGAGGGCCTGTACTCTGGACCTCTGGCAGTCTCTATGGGGGTACCACAGGGTTCAAATCTCGGGCCGACACTTTTCTCTGTATACATCAATGATGTCGCTCTTGCTGCGGGTGATTCTTTGATCCACCTCTACGCAGCTGACACCATTCTGTATACATCTGGCCCTTCTTTGGACACTGTGTTAACAAACCTCCAAACGAGCTTAAATGCCATACAACACTCCTTCTGTGGCCTCCAACTGCTTTTATTAAACTCTAATAAAACTAAATGCCGATCGCTGCCTGCACCCGTCCGCCCGACTAGCATCACTACTCGGGATGGTTCTGACTTAGAATATGTGGACAACTACAAATACCTAGGTGTCTGGCTAGACTGTAAACTCTTCTTCCAGACTCACATGAAGCCTCTCCAATCCAAAATTAAATCTAGAATTGACTTCCTATTTTGCAACAAAGCATCCTTCACTCACGCTGCCAAACATACCCTTGTAAAACTGACTATCCTACCGATCCTCGACGATGTCATTTACAAAATAGCCTCCAACACTCTACTCAGCAAACTGGATGTAGTCTATCACAGTGCCATCCGTTTTGTCACCAAAGCCCCATATACCACTCACCACTGCGACCTGTATGCTCTCGTCGGCTGGCCCTCGCTACATCTTCGTCGCCAGACCCACTGGCTCCAGGTCATCTATAAGTCTTTGCTAGGTTAAAGTTCCGCCTTATCTCAGCTCACTGGTCACCATAACAACACCCACCAGTAGCACGCGCTCCAGCAGGTATGTCTCACTGGTCATCCCCAAAGCCAACACCTTTTTTGGCCGCCTTTCCTTTCAGTTCTCTGCTGCCAGTGACTGGAACGAATTGCAAAAATTGCTGAAGTTGGAGACTTCTATCTCCCTCACTAACTTTAAATATCAGCAGCTCACTGATCCCTGCAGCTGTACACAGCCCATCTGTAAATAGTCCATCCAACTACCTACCCCATATTGTTTTTATTTACTTTTTTTGCTCTTTTTCACACCAGTATTTCTACTTGCACATCATCACCTGCACATCTATCACTCCAATGTTATTTTGTTAAATTGTAATTACTTCGCCACTATGGCCTATTTATTGCCTTACCTCCATACTCCATTTGCACACACTGTATATAGATCTTTCTATTGTTATTGACTATAATTTTGTTTGTGTAACTCTTTGTTTTTTGTCGCACTGCTTTGCTTTATCTTGGCCAGGTCGCAGTTGTAATTGAGATTGTGTGATTTGGGTGGGCATTCTAGTTTTTCTATTTCTTTGTTGGCCGGGTATGCTTCCCAATCAGAGGCAGCTGTCCATCGTTGTCTCTGATTGGGGATCATACTTAGGCAGCCTTTTTTCCACCTTCAGTTTGTGGGATCTTGTTTGTGCGTAATTGCTTTCTGCACTGCATGTAGCTTTACGTTCGTTTTGTATTTTGTTGTGTTTTTGGTGTCATTTAAATAAAAGAAAGATGTACGCCTACCACACTGCTACTTGGTCCAATCCATCTCTAAACGAACGTAACACAGAGTATGAAGACTGTTGAGAGGGTAGAGGGGAATGACCATAGGGGGAGCAGCATGACCATTGAGGTGGTGTGGGGACAAAGTTAAATAATATCAATAGCAATTATAATAATTGTTTTTATCATATACATATTTATGACTGTGAATGTCTTTGGGGTGGGGCCAGAGAAAAAGTATGTTGGGGGTGGGGAGGAGCTTACACATCTGGCTGATGTCGGAATGCTTATTCATGACAATGTGCTCCGTTATCAATCTCAAATATTATGGGTGCTCTGAAAGAGTGGTCCAAGTTTGTACCATTTTCATTCCAGATCATAAATAATGAAAAATAACAAAAAAACACATAACTGTGAACAAAACGTTGATATAATGTACTTAAAGTATCCTTCTACAAGTATAAAATATGTCCAACGCTTTGTTCCTCCATTCTTGCTCTTTTAAAACATTCCCCTTTACACTAACACAGCAGCAGAATGGATAAGATCCATTTTAGTTAATCAGCACATTCCATAACTGTTTATGTCTAATTTAACATATTTCACACCATTAGCATTACAATTGGTTCATTGCTCCTTATAAATTCCATGTACCTTGCGGCTTCTCCTTTTCACTGGTGATGTACTGTACTATAGGACATCTAGATTAATACCTGTGGCCCATGGGCTGAACCTGACGTCATAAGAATACGTTCTTACTTAACTGCTCTCATGTACCTAGGTCCGCCTTGAGCTAGCTATCGTTCATATTACAGAATCTCATCTTGAAATGACTAATACTCAACTATCTATCTTGTTGCTATTCTGTTTGGGGCAAAATGTTGCTGCAGTCTGTCTATTGGCCCAGTGAGGCATTTAAATCCCTCACTCCCCTTTTATTGGCTACGCTCTGCTGAGTATTGCTCATATTTCTTCACCACAAGGCAACACATAGATTAGATATGTATTTATGATCTTCAAAACAACAGATATTTCTTTACCTGGACTTAAACTATCCGGTTAGTGACCGTTAAACTCTTTCATCTCTCTGAGAAACTCGACCTTTTGACTTTTGACATGTTGCTTTTTAAAAACATTTTATAACTTATATTTCTTCAACTTTCCCTAATCACTGACAGCATTATACCAGGCTCTCATTAATGTGAGGTAAAAATAGTAGCCTACAGTATAAGGAAACCTTATATAACCTAGTTTGACAGATAGATATTAAATGTTAAAGGGAAATTTGCATCATACTGGCTGTATTTCGAAAGTTATACATCTTGAAAACGTGATTGCTGGCATTCAAAACATTTTGGGACTATATCAACAATGACCTCATGAAACAACTACCAAAAGGTGTCCCAAAAGGTCTCTCTCTCATACTTGTACTTTCCCAAGCCCTGACCCCAATCATCCACAGTTCAAGCCTCCCCATGGCAACCCAGACGAGCATTGGGCCATAAGCGTGTTTGAATGCCCACGCATGCTGTCGATAGTGCCAGGGAGCCAAGGGGGGTATATTAAGGTAGACAGACACATCACTCCCTTCCTATGTTCCTCTCACTGCTGCTAAAACACCTTGACTAACCAATAGTCAAGCAAACAAAACCAAACATACTTATTCAAACTGAGCTTCATATTCTTTGAAGACCCAATAAGAATTCATATGCAGACAGTGTTGTTGTGGAGTGCTACTAGATGTACAAACTGTAGTCCCTTCTGGGGAGAGGTGAAGTTAATGGTTGAATGACAATTGTGTTCTTTACCATACCGCCACATGATTCCTTAGCCTGGTTGCAGAACTGTTTGTGCTGTTTCTGTCAACTCCTATGGCCATTGTCAAGCCAGGCTATACAGCACAAACTGATCTGAGACAAAGCTAATGACTCCTCAATATATAACTCACAATGGTGTGTGAATGACATCAGACTACTGAATTTTTATGCATTCAGGCTATACTGGTACTTGTTGGGCCAAACGACCATGTTGCCACCCACCCTCTACTGCTGTATCTCAATGCATTTTTCCTAAATTCCTCATATCCTTTCTCCTTGTCTCAGCTCGCCTCCAAGCTGATCTACAAGGACACACTGTGTGAAAACAGGTCAAAGGTGAAGGTTGATAGATCATTCATTCCGATGCCTTTCAATTCCATTAAATTCTGAAAGCACTGTATTTCTATTCAATACGTTCTCTAAACAGTTTCCATAACCATTTTCAATTTTCAATATATACATGTGCTATTGTATTACTGTGTGACTGAGGGTTTGTGCCAAGGTTCTTTTGAGTGGCCTTAGCCTTTGATTGAACTTTCTCTTCTCATTCACACAGATTCTGCAAAAGCTCTGTGTCACCCTCTGTCAGACAAATTAGTTTGAGTCTAAGTCATAAAGGATGCTGTGGTACTGTTTGAACGTATGCCATGGGCTTATAAAAAACAGCGTGGGTCAGGGATGTTGGCCTAGTCCCAAACAATTATACTAATCACTTTAATGATCCTGAGGCCATGTGTTGGCAACTACTCAGAGCAAATGTGGTTCACTTCACCTCAGACATCTCTGCCCAAGTTACAACCAGCTCGCTGTGCGGTGTGTAGACAGAGGTTTACAATAACGAGAGCTAACACCTAAAATGGTGGCATTTCAATGTCTTTGTGTTTACTCTTCTATCCCCTGAATGATCCGTGTGTAGGAGATGAACACAGTGTGTGTTTGTAAGAACAAACGAGAAAAGAGGGAAATGATAGATTGGAGATGCAGAAAACGGCTGAGGAAAAGCCTGTGAGGCGTATCAGTAGGATTAATTCCCCTATTAGTTTCTATCTGCAGCGACGCTACGCCACGCCATGGAGTTGGCAGATACTTAGTTGTAATACCATCCATTTATGGATTTAACTCAATTTAGATTACTATCCTTTCTCTCTCTGCATATTGACGGACTCCTGCTGTCTCTCTTCTCCACTGCTGCTGTCAAAATGTTGTTTTCGTTTTAAATAGCATCCTCGTGGTGTAGTAAAAAATGAAACTAAATAATTGGTGAATAAAAAGGAGATTTGTTGAGAAGAACAAGCTTTCAGAAGACAAAACAAAAATTCTTTGCCAAAATCATTACATCCAAGTGAGAAATTTCCTCTCTTTACTTACTGGAGAAGTTTTTCCTTTGGAAATAGTGATTTTGGAGGTGATTAAAAAGCTATTATTGAAACAACTCTCAGGTAATTCCGAAGGTATTCATTCAAAGCCTGTTAGAAAACTGAAACGGAGGGCCCGTTTTAAGAGGAATGACTGGTAATCGATGATGATATTATACACGATTGCCCAACTGAGAATGCTCCCCTCAATCTGAATCTGCTATCTTTTGCTAAATGACTCCCATTTACTTTGTATAGATGGCCCCCCCCAGCCAATCAAATTCCATAGGTGTTAGTTATCTAAGAACACCCACCTGTCAAGAGATTTATGGCGTCTTGAGATTTGTACAGCGAAACAAGAATACTTTATCTTGTGTGATTCAATTTGATGGTGTGAAATGGAGACTTTTGAATGAAAAAGTTTGATTTGCAGGTAGTATCAGAGAAGTAGGAAAGTTAAAACCACGTCGAAAAGGATACCTGAGAAAAGGGAATACATTCGAGAAAATATCATACTTAAGTTAGCTCATATGAAGTTTGTTATTTTCTCTGTAATTCCCATTAATAAATGTATCAATGCGCATGCCCCGCCCACCTGAGGATCTGTCTTTTTCAGCCATCTATTTTTCTGTGTTTGAAGGGAGAAAATTCCACTTGTCACTTAAATCTCGCGGGATTGATTGCTTTCATTTTACTCCTGCAAGTCTTTCATACTGTTGCTTGTACCTATAGTTTTTTCCCCGTTAACCACGGAAATGTTTAAAACCAGTTATGGACAGGGGGCAGCATTTCCACTTTGAACGAATTGCGTACCCAAACGAAATTTCCTCCTACTCTGCCCCAGAAGGTAATACATGCATATTATTATTACTATTGTATAGAAAACACTCTGAAGTTTCTGTTTGAATTATGTCTGTAAGTATAACAGAACTCATTTGGCAGACAAAAACCTGAGAAGACTTCCAAACAGGAAGTGAGAACTCGATTTTCAAAACTGCCAAATGATACCCCATATAGTTATGGATAAGCAAACACGTCCTAGGGCTTCCACTAGATGTCACCGTCTTTAGATTTTGGTTATATGATTCTACTATAAAGGAGGGGCTCATAGGAGCTATTTTACTGAGTGGTCTTCAGAAATTCTCACTCATTTTGCGCGCGAGCGAGAGAGAGTGCTCTCGTTCCAATGCTCTTTCTTCAGACAATGAAATTCTCCGGTTGGATCCTTATTGATGATTAATGTTAAACACATCCTAAATATGGATTGCATACATCATTTGACTTGTTTCTACGACCTGTAACGGAACTTTTTGAGTTTTTGTCTGGAGGGATTGCTCGTGCGTCATGAAAATGGATTCGTGGGCTGAACATGCTAACAACAAGTGGCTAAATGATGGGCTTTATGGAACTTTTCAGTCATTTATTGTCAAACTGGGAATCCTGGGAGTGCCTTCTGATTAAGTTATTCGAAGGTAAGTGCATATTTATAGTGTTTTTGTAGCTTCTGTTGACGCCAAAATGGCGACTATTTCTTTGGCTGGATTGTGCTCAGATTATTATTTTTCCGTAAAGTTTATTTTGAAATCTGACACAGCGGTTGCATAGAGGATAAGTTTATTTTTAATTTTGTGGATAACACTTGCATCTTTTATCAATGTTTATTATGAGTATTTCTGCAAAATCACCGGATGTTTTGGAATCAAAACATTACTGCACGTAACGCGCCAATGTAAACTGAGATTTTTTAAATATATATATATATGCACATTATCGAACAAAACATAAATGTATTGTGTAACATGATGTCATATGACTCATCTGATGAAGATGTTCAAAGGTTAGTGATTAATTTTATCTCTATTTGTGGGTTTTGTGAAAGCTATTTTGCTGTGAAAAAATGTCTGTGCTTTTTTGGATTTGGTGGTGAGCTAACATAAATATATGTTGTGTTTTCGCTGTAAAACAATCGGAAACGTTGGCTGGATTCACAAGATGTTTATCTTTCGTTTGCTGTATTGGACTTGTTAATGTGTGAAAGTTAAATATTTCTAAAAAATATTTTTGAATTTCGCGCGCTGCCTTTTCAGCGGAATGTTGTGGGTGTTCCCGCTAGCGGAACCCCTGGGCGAGAAAGGTTAATGACTTGTCCAACACCCAGGTATTTGCTGAAATGGGCACAAAAGAATACATGGTCTTTCTGTTGCATCTATAAGAACGCTGAAGCTTTGTCAGGGATTTAAAGCATCGTCTCAGCACTTACATTACAAGAAGGTAACTTTATTTATTTTGATGGGTGTTCATTTTTTTGTGGAATTGAAAATAGTAATAATTTAATTCTTTACAAATAAAATGAAAGAAACTTCCGAAAATTAACAATCGGATTATAGTGATATTATGTCTGATCTCGCAAACAATGTAAAGTATACAAAGAGGTGTAATCTAGAGCCAAGATTGTTTGATTTTTTTATTCAAGGGTATCCTGCCATTGACACACTTGTTGAACAACAGTAATTAATGCGGCAATCTAGACCGCAGGTAAGCTTAGACAAAGCATGATTTTTGGTGGTTGCCGACCTGTTCCACCCCTTAATGTTAATGTTCCCACCAAAATCCCCGAACTCTATTCATTATTTGTCTGTGCCAGTAAAATGTTTTATGTGCTATAATTCTGTCAATATCTGATGTATGAAAAAAATTCTACACATTTGGAGTAGAGTACTAGGGGGTAACTATCCCCCCTTAAGAACAATGTCTAGTTGCTGACACAAAAAGCAATGTTTGGAAAAAAAATTGGTGTGTGGATGAAGGTCATGCTTAGGTGAATAAACTATAACGGGAAATAAATGGCTAGTTGACACTTTTTTTGTTATTTCATGAAATATTGTTTTTAGAAAAGGGTTGTTTTTTAAAAGTACTGGGGTTACTGCAACCCAATCTAAACAAAGGCATCATCTTTATGGTGTAGGCTTTTAAAAATGTTTCTATCTATCTTTTAAACGTACATTGACTGCAACTACTGATGTCATTTTGGATTGCGTTCTTCAATGATATTCAATCCAATTTTATTCATGGGATATTAGCTTTAACATTTCCAGCTTCCATTGCAAGCCCCATTATTTTCCTTGATTACTTTATGGCATTATATAATGTGAATGAATGACATAATCTGACCACATCTAAATTAAATAGTTTCAATAGGAGAAAAAGAAGGGATGCCAACCTTAGGAAAACAGAGGTATAGTCCTCCTCCTCCACCTTTATCTGTTCATCAGCCCATTACTCACACAGAGAGCTAGCACTAAAAGTAAGTGTATAGAAATAGGAATCTAATTGAAGTATCTAATTCAATTTTCTTGCTAATTTCTCTTCTCGGGCTCAGACCCACATTACCCACTCCCCTTCTCACTGCCTTGCCCCACCCCCGCCTCCCTGTCTGATGGCCTACAGCCTGACACACCATCTCCATTTCCATCTCTCTCGCCCCATGATTGCAATCAGACCTCTTCCTCCAGCTAAAAGCCATCATCAGCAGGAACTAAGAGAAGAGGAAAGAACAGAAGAGAACAGGGATATCAGACCAGAGACAGACAATGGGGAGATGGTCTCACCATCTAATGTCTGGCTAATGGGTGTGGGTGAGACAAGTGAAGGTTAGTATCTAGAAGCAGACCCGGCTCCAGGATAAAGTGACAAAGGGGGCTGTTGATATCGGCAAGGGAGCACACTTTTTGGGGGGTTGTTGCATTGGAATATATTGAATTCTGATTATATAGTCACTCTATACTACAATAAACAAAGTTCAAATGCAGAGACTCTGGGATCATTGACTGTAGCCTATCTCTGCTGCGCTGTATTAGCAAAATGTGACAGTGCCCAACAGCAAGGTCGTTTTGGTAATGAACATAGGCTGCAAGATAGGCTGTTTGTAATAGGAGAATTGTCCTATCTATGTGAATGCAGCTGTACACACAGCTCTTGCCAAAATAATGCAAACTAAAAGCTGAAAATAGTAGCCTAGTTATTCATGCATGCCAACAAAATACTGAATAGCAGTTTGGCTTAGAATACTGACACAAATGTGAATGCAAACGAATGAATGAGAACAGAACAAAACAACGGTACCAAGTAGTAGGCCTAGTAAACTAAATATCAGCTCAATAGAGGCATGACACAATCTAGATTTAGGTTAGTTACATTAACAGTAAACAACGCAGTAAACAAAAGGCTAAATGGAGATCCAAATAACCAAAACCTAGCCTACAACCTACTACAGTTAGATGTAGTCATGCACAGCGGTCTTGCCAAATGAATACAGTAGGCCAATACTGGCCTGATTCAAACATGGAAAATCATGCCGCTCGCTCATGAGTTCAGCAACACATTGTGATATGGCACAATACACTTCTGTGAATCAAATTAAACCCACATAATCAATTAAGCAATACCAGCCCACCATAAACAGGTTTCCAATACTACAGTTCCAGTTACAGCAACGAAAACCAACAGGCTACCAAGAAAACCATAATAGAATGTACAGTTGAAGTCGGAAGTTTACATACGCTTATGTTGGAGTCATTAAAACTCGGTTTTCAACCACTCCACAAATTTCTTGTTAACAAACTATAGTTTTGGCAAGTCGGTTAGGACATCTACTTGTGCATGACACAAGTAATTTTTCCAACAATTGTTTACAGACAGATTATTTCACTGTATCACAATTCCAGTGGGTCAGACGTTTACATACACTAAGTTGACTGTGCCTTTAAACAGCTTGGAAAATTCCAGAAAATTATGTCATGGCTTTAGAAGCTTCTGATAGGCTAATTGACATAATTTGAGTCAATTGGAGGTGTACCTGTGGATGTATTTCAAGGCCTACCTTCAAACTCAGTGCCTCTTTGCTTGACATCATGGGAAAATCAAAAGAAATCCACCAAAACCACAGAAAAATAATTGTAGACCTCCACAAGTCTGGTTCATCCTTGGGAGCAATTTCCAAACGCCTGAAGGAACCACGTTCATCTGTACAAACAATAGTATGCAAGTATAAACACCATGGGACCACGCAGCCGTCATACCGTTTTGGAAGGAGACGCGTTCTGTCTCCTAGAAATGAATGTACTTTGGTGCGAAAAGTGCAAATCTATCCCAGAACAACAGCAAAGGACCTTGTGAAGATGCTGGAGGAAACAGGTACAAAAGTATCTATTTCCACAATAATAAAACAAGTCCTATATCGACATAACCTGAATGGCTGTTCAGCAAGGAAGAAGCCACTGCTCCAAAATCACCATAAAAAAGCCAGACTACGGTTTGCAACTGCACATGGGGACAAAGATTGTACTTTTTGGAGAAATGTCCTCTGGTCTGATGAAACAAAAATATAACTGTTTGGCCATAATGACCATCATTATGTTTGGAGGAAAAAGGCGGAGGCTTGCAAGCCGAAGAACACCATCCCAACCGTGAAGCACTGGGGTGGCAGCATCTTGTTGTAGGGATGCTTTGCTGCAGGAGGGACTCATGTACTTCACAAAATAGATGACATCATGAGGATGGAAAATTTTGTGGATATATTGAAGAAACATCTCAAGACATCAGTCAGGAAGTTAAAGCTTGGTCGCAAATGGATCTTCCAAATGGACAATGACCACAAGCATACTTCCAAAGTTGTGTCAAAATGGCTTAAGGACAACAAAGTCAAGGTATTGGAGTGTCCATCACAAAGCTCTGACCTCAATCCCATAGAACATTTGTGGGCAGAACTGAAAAAGCGTGTGCGAGCAAGGAGGCCTACAAACCTGACTCAGTTACACCAGCTCTGTCAGGAGGAATGGGCCAAAATTCACCCAACTTATTGTGGGAAGCTTGTGGAAGGCTAACCAAAACGTTTGACCCAAGTTAAACAATTTAATGGCAATGCTACCAAATACTAATTGAGTGTATGGTAACTTCTGACCCACTGTGAATGTGATGAAAGAAATAAAATCTGAAATAAATCATTCTCTCTACTATTATTGACATTTCACACATTTCACTGAATTTTTACCAGGTTTAAATGTCAGGAATTGTGAAATGTGTCACTCTGAATGGGAGTCTGTTGGATGACTGGTATGGTGTAGTTGTTGAGCGGCTTCACTGCAAGTATATTGTATATTTCGGATATTCAATAAACATAAAAAAAATAAAATCATAATAATCATAAATTTAACTTGTATTTCATGATTTTAAACTTAATTGAATGACTATTGCATTAAGTTTTACAATTAAATTTAATTCAATATTCAAATTCAATATGTACAGTGGGGAGAACAAGTATTTGATACACTGCCAATTTTGCAGGTTTCCCTACTTACAAAGCATGTAGAGGTCTGTCATTTTTATCATAGGTACACTTCAACTGTGAGAGACGGAATCTAAAACAAAAATCCGGAAAATCACATTGTATGATTTTAAATAATTAATTTGCATTGTAAGTAGGAAAACCTGCAAAATCGGCAGTGTATCAAATACTTGTTCTCCCCACTGTATATATATACAGTATATATATTCAGTTTCAATATGGTAGACATTGCATACATTTTCTGAATATCAAGTTTACAAACTATTATTTCAAGTTTACCAAAGTTTCATATATGCAATTTCTCAGATGCAATCAGATTCACTTCTCAAATTCTGTTTCTAAATTCAGATTCAGAACTGCTCTAAACAACATCCTGGTACTTTGCCAGCCAGGTAAAGTAGAAGAACAATGATAAATCTAACTCCATTCCAGCCATTCGCAAAGTAAAACAGGCTACCACCTGACCTCATGAATCGCTATTGCGTTGTTGACTGTCTTTGCTGGCAGAAGAAGCAAGAGACAATAGTGATCACGGAGCAATAGTGGTACACGGCTCCAGGATTTTTGAGTCGACTCCAACTCCTGTGATTGGAGTAAACTTGCGACTCCGACTCCTGTGGTTGGAGTCGTAGGAGTTGACTCTTGTTCGACTCCCACAACTTGCTGCAATGGATGCGCACACACACATACACGCCATCTCATTATTGCAGACCTACTAGGAAGACTACATTTGTGTTCTAGAGGACTGATGTGAGCATGATGCTGCCCATTTGTTTATAAAATGACTATTTTGTTTGAATATACAAGGTGATGTGTAGGAAGGAACTACAATATTTCAGTGATATTTCTGCTGTGTGCAGCTTTGATGGAACCCATGTGTTGATGCAGCGTACTATGCGTTGATAAACCTATTCTTTGCCATGCTATAGCCCTATTCGGACGGGTATTACTAAAGACGTTGGTTTTGTAATTATTATCCAAGCATGTGCGTTATTTCAGAGGGCGATTCACACAAGATTCGTTTTTCCAAACTGTCCCCTGTAATTCTTATTTTTCAAATTGAATCTCATGACGGAACTTGGAGGTTTTTATCTACAATGAAATATATTTCAACGTCATGTCTATAGACGATAATAGGCTGCACTGATAACTCGTGCTTTACTGCCAAATATATACAGTGGCAAGAAAAAGTATCTGAACCCTTTGGAATTACCTGGACTTCTGCATAGATTTGTCATAAAATTCTTCATCTAAGTCACAACAATAGACACAGTCTGCTTAAACTAATACATGCACAAACAATCATATATGTTTTTATGTCTTCATTGAACTCACTGTGTAAACATTCACAGTGCAGATTGGAAAAAGTATGTGAACCCTTGGATTTATAACTGGTTGACCCTCCTTTTGACAGCAATAACCTCAACCAAACGTTTTCTGTAGTTGCGGATCAGACCTGCACAACGGTCAGAAGGAATTTTGGACCATTCCTCTTTACAAAACTGTATTAGTTCAGCAATATTCTTGGGGTGTCTGATGTGAACCGCTCTTTTGAGGTCTTGCCATAGCATCTCAATTGGGTTGAGGGCCACTCCAGAAGGCGTATTTTTTTCTGTTGAAGCCATTCTGTTGTTGATTTACTTCTGTGTTTTTTGTCGTTGTGCTGTTGCATCACCCAACTTCTGTTGAGCATCAATTGGAGACAGATAGCCTTACATTCTCCTGCAAAATGTTTTGATAAACTTGGGAATTAATTTTTCCGTCGAAGATAGCAAGCTGTCCAGGCCCTGAGGCAGCAAAGCAGCCCCAAACCATGATGCTTCCTCCACCATACTTTACAGTGGGGATGAGGTTTTGATGTTGGTGTGCTGTGCCTTTTTTCTCCACACGTTGCATGTTCCTTCCTTCCAAACAACTCAACTTTAGTTTCATCTGTCGACAGAATATTTTGCCAGTAGCGCTGTGAAACATCCAGGTGCTCTTTTGCGAACCTCAGACGTCCAGCAATGTTTTTTTGGACAGCAGTGGCTTCTTCCATGGCGTCTTCCCATGAACACCATTCTTGTTTAGTGTTTTACGTATTGTAGACTTGTCAACAGAGATGTTAGCATGTCCCAGAGATTTCTGTAAGTCGTTAGCTGACACTAGGATTCTTCTTAACCTCATTTAGGATTCTTCTTAACCTCATTGAGCATTCTGTGCTGTGTTAATGCAGTCATCTTTGCAAGACGGCCACTCCTAAGGAGAGAAGCAACAGTGCTGAACTTTCTCCATTTATAAACAATTTGTCTTACCGTGGACTGATCAACATCAAGGATTTTAGAGATACTTTTGTAGCCATTTCCTGCTTTATGCAAGTCAACAATTCTTAATCTTAGGTCTCATGGTTAATCTTAATCTCATGGTTCACATCAGGCAATGCTTCTTGTGAATAGCAAACTCACATTTTGAGAGTGCTTTTTATAGGGCAGGGCAGCTCTATCCAACATCTCCAATCTCGTCTCATTGATTGGATTCCAGGTTAGCTGACTCCTGACTCCAATTAGCTTCTGGAGAAGTCATTAGCCTAGAGGTTCACATACTTTTTCCAACCTACACTGTGAAAATTTAAATGATGTACTCAGTATTGACAAGAGAAATACAATAACTTGCATGTTATTAGATTAAGCACATTGTGTTTGTCTATTGTTGTGATTTAGATGAAGATCAGATCAAATTTTATGACCAATTTATGCAGAAATCCAGGAATTTACAAAGGTTCACATACTTTTTCTTGCCACATTATGTCTCTCCATAATATATAAATTGATGAAGTGTGATCATTATTTGAGCTACTGAACTGTATTTGCACTTGACCGTGTTTATGGATGAGAAAGTTAACTTTAGCGGGGATGCTGCTTTGCGGTCTATTGCCTAGGATAAGGCTACCATCCTGTAGGTTTTCACTCCGACCCTCATTTACCGTATCTGATTCAATAATTAGCTGGTTGATAAACTGAATCAGGTTAGTTACAACTGAGGTTGGAGAGCGCTGAGCTAGGACATCAACAGCCAGCGTTTCATTAAATAAGCTATAGGCAATACTTTTTATTGCACATTTAGGCCTAATTAAACTGATGCATTTGGCGATGTTCAACTTCAATTCACTAGCACTATGACAGATAGCCTCTAATTTAATGAACTTGCACGAGACATTGCAAGCCAATAAATTGTGAAATTGTAAAAAAAAAAATTGTGTTTAACCTTTATTTAACTAGGTAAGTCAGTTAAGAACAAATTCTTATTTACAATGACGGCCTACCAAAAGGCCAGAAAGTGACTGGCAGAACGGGTGTTGTATGTGGAAAATGGGGGCTGCAGCAGATATCTCAGATAGGGGGGAGTGAGGCCTAAGAGGGTTTTATAAATAAGCAATAACCAGTGGGTCTTGCGATGGGTATACAGAGATGACCAGTTTACAGAAGAGTGCACTGATGTGTCCTGTGAGGAGCATTGGTGGCAAATTGATGGCCGAATGGTAAAGAACATCTAGCTGCTCGAGAGCAACCTTACCTGCTGATCTATAAATGAAGTCTCCATAATCTGGCATGGGTATGATGGTCATCTGAATCAGGGTTAGTTTGGCAGCTGGGATGAAAGAGGAGCGATTACAATAGAGGAAACCAAGTCTAGATTTAACTAGCCTGCAGGTTTGATATGCGCTGAGAGAAAGACAGTGTACCGTCTAGCCATATTCCCAAGTACTTGTATGAGGTGACTACCTCAAGCTCTAAACCCTCAGAGGTAGTAATCACACATATGGGAAGAGGGGCATTCTTCTTACCAAACCACATGACCTTTGTTTTGGAGGTGTTCAGAACAAGGTTAAGGGCAGAGAATGCTTGTTGGACACGAAGAAAGCTTTGTTGTAGAGCGTTTAACACAACATCTGGGAGGGCCAGTTGAGTATAAGACTGTATCATCTGCATATAAATGGATGAGAGAGCTTCCTACTGCCTGAGCTATGTTGTTGATGTAAATTGAGAAGAGCGTGGAGCCTAGGATCGAGCCTTGGGGTACACTCTTGGTGACAGGCAGAGGCTGAGACAGCAGATGTTCTGACTTTATACACTGCACTCTTTGAGAGAGACCTCTCAGAGACACCAATACTCCTTAGCTGGCCCACAAGAATGGAATGGTCTACCATATCAAAAGCTTTGGCCAAGTCAATAAAAATAGCAGCACAGAATTGCTTAGAATCAAGGGCAATGGTGACATCATTGAGGACCTTTAAGGTTGCAGTGACACATCCATAACCTGAGCGGAAACCAGATTGCATACCAGAGAGAATACTATAGATAACAAGAAATCCAGTCAGTTGATTACTGACAAGTTTTTCCAACACTTCTGATAAACAAGGCAAAATAGAAATAGGCCTATAACAGATAGGATCAGTATGATCTCCCCCTTTAAACAAAGGACTAAGCGTGGCTGCCTTCCAACCAATGGAAACCTCCCCAGAGAGGAGAGACAGGTAAAAAATATCAGAGATAGGCTTAGCGATGATAGGGGCAGCAACCTTAAAGATGAAAGGGTCTAAACTATCTGACCCAGATGTTTTTTGGGGGTCAAGTTTAAGGAGTTCCTTTAGCACATCGGACTCAGTGACCGCCTGCAGGGAGAAACTTTGTAGTGGGGCAGGGGAAAAAGAGGGAGGAGCATCGGGGATAGTCGCATTAGAAGGGGTGGGAGATGAGGAAATGTTGGACGGGAGGCATGGCTGAGTCAAATAGGAATCCTGACATAATGAAGTGGTGATTAACAAGCTCAGCCATGTGCTTCTTGTCAGTAACAACCACATCATCAACTTTAAGGGACATGGGCAGCTGTGAGGAGGAGGGTTTATTCTCCAGGACTTGAACCGTTTTCTAGAACTTCTTGGGGTTAGACCCACAGAGAGAGAACTGCTCCTTAAAGTAACTAACTTTGGCCTTCCGGATAGCCTGAGTGCACTTATTTCTCATTTGCCTGAACGAGAGCCAGTCAGCCTGAGTATGCATGTGCCGAGCCTTTCGCCAACTCTGCAAGATCACGGTCAAACTGGGGGATCAAGCTGATTCTATACCAATTTACAGAGGTCAGGTCATGAAGGAAGTCTTGCTCATTAAAGTTTTTTAGCAAGTGTCTATGACAAATCAGGACAGGACGTTTCACTGAGCAGTCATTACGAACACAGGCTGTAAAACAGTGATCACTAAGGTCATTACAGAAAACACCAGACTGGTACCTAACAGGAGGGCAGGTAGGGTACAGGCCGGTGCTGATGGAGGGCGATAACACCCCACAACAGTCAACAAAGAGCTATTTGAAAGTTTAATGCTTAAAACCAGCAAATCAAATTGTTTGGGGACATACTTGGTGGAGACAACTGAGCCCTGAAGGTGATCCTTGGTAAATATTGCCACTCCCCCACCTTTGGAAGATCTGTCTTGCCAAAAAAGGTTAATGCTAGAAAGGTTAACATCAGTATTCAAATCACGCTTTCTTAACCACGTCTCAGTAATGACCAACACATTTGGATTGGAGCTGTGAACCCACACATTCAATTGATCTATTTTAGGTAATGCTTCTAGTGTTAACGTGCATAAAACCCAGGCTTTTTTGAGAGCAGAAAATAATGAAACAGATATCAAAGCACAAGTCAGAATCGGGGCTAGTAACAGCAGATGGGCCAGGGTGTACATGCATATTTCCAGATATCATCAACAGTAATACAATCAATGCACGGCATAGGACAGGGAGAGCTCTGCAGTGCTGATTTATGACATCTGAATGTGCATTAGATGGCAACAGGATCCTATTATACAGCAATTTCATCAGGTAACATGAATACAAAGCCGGCGAGAGGTGGTTAGAATAGGATGGGTGGTCAAAAGTCAGTGTAACCAATAGAGAGCCAGAGTCCTGAGTGCGGGAACAAACAAAGTCTGTCCCGCGGTAGGGTAAACAAGAAAGTTCCTAGTCAACAAAGCATGCAGGAGTCATGAGGCAAATAACAAAATAACAAAATGCACAAGAACAAAGAAATTGTCTTGGGGCTAGCCATTGTAAGTTCAGAGTCACTCGCCCCAACAGTGTGTGTGTGCTGGAGACGAGCGATAGCTCTGTAGAGGGGGGAGTGTGGTGGGGGTACCTGTACCACACAGGGGGAGACAAGCCAGGGCAGACGGTGAACAGATCGCCAGGTGGAATCCAAGCAGCAGTGCAGCAGGCAGCGGGAATAGGTGTCACACCCACTTGGGAGAGCTTTATTTCTCGAGGCAGATTTCTTGTAGAAAATGCCAGTGGATGGTCCTGAACAGCAGGAGGGTGCTTCAAGGCCTCTGGATTTGGAAGGGGTAGCCTGTGAGACTCCTGCCATGTGTTGGGCTCAAAGGCTTCGACACCTTTCACTTCATGCCTCAGTGCTAATTGAAGTTGTATCTGGTCTGTCCAAAATGAGGTTTTAGGTTTGGAGTTTTGATCTGGAGTGAAGGTTATGCTGTGGAGGGTAGCATCCTGTATATATCCCTGCCAAAAAATCCAAGTTTATCTGATTCCAAAACTATCTTATTGTAAAAACATGTTGAAAAATGTGAGAGCTCACATGCAGCTTTGTGCCTTAACTTAGCATTCAGGAATACAGCATTGTGTTAGCCTATAGCCTACAGTATATATTTTTATTACCGATGCATGGTTCTGACTGTCTGATTGACCAGCCTTTAGGAATGGGACATGCCGAACCCAATCTCCATGCCTAGGAACAAGACCAGCCTTTAGGAATGGGACATGCCGAACCCAATCTCCCTGCCTAGGAACAAGACCAGCCTTTAGGAATGGGATATGCCGAACCCAATCTCCCTGCCTAGGAACAAGACCAGCCTTTAGGAATGGGACATACCGAACCCAATCTCCCTGCCTAGGAACAAGACCAGCCTTTAGGAATGGGACATACCGAACCCAATCTCCCTGCCTAGGAACAAGACCAGCCTTTAGGAATGGGACATGCCGAACCCAATCTCCCTGCCTAGGAACAAGACCAGCCTTTAGGAATGGGACATGCTGAACCCAATCTCCCTGCCTAGGAACAAGACCAGCCTTTAGGAATGGGACATACCGAACCCAATCTCCCTGCCTAGGAACAAGACCAGCCTTTAGGAATGGGATATGCCGAACCCAATCTCCCTGCCTAGGAACAAGACCAGCCTTTAGGAATGGGACATGCCAAACCCAATCTCCCTGCCTAGGAACAAGACCAGCCTTTAGGAATGGGACATGCCGAACCCAATCTCCCTGCCTAGGAACAAGACCAGTGCCATATGTTGTGGTGGCTGATGTTATATTTAATAACTAGGCAAATCAGTTAAGAACAACTTCTATTAACAATGAAGGCCTACACCAGCCAAACCCAGATGACAGTGGGCCAATTGTGCACTGCCCTATGGGACTCTCCATCACAGCCGGTTGTGATACAGCCTGGATTTGAACCAGGGTGTCTGTAGTGACCCCTCTAGCACTGAGATGCAGTGCCTTAGACCACTGCACCACTCAGGAGCCCAGGCATTCACCCTGAAAGCCAACAGTCTGAAGCCCTAACCTAGAACCTAGCTTGTAGATAAGAGCAGGATCTTCAATTAAAGATGAGCACTAACATGGGTTATTTTCCTGTAAATATCAATGAAGACAACACCAAATGCCCCAAAAAATGAATTATCATGCCATGCTTTTCTTATTTTTTCCAGCAAGGCTTTCAAGACGAAGGCGCTGCGTGGAAAATGACTTTGGCATCATGACCAACCGGTGGCGAGTGTTCAGATCAGTCCTGATCTCGCCCTGGGCACAACAGCTCTTCACAACTTTCCGAGGTCGCAGAAGAGCGCACAACAGGTGTACTCACCTCCAGATTTGGACAGGGAGGAAGTGGGGAGTGGAGTGGTGGTGCCTGGCCAGTGGCGCTCAAAGGCTCCTACAGAGTCCATGCTGAATATCAGGGCAAGTTCCAGCAATAACTACGCCAGTGAAGTCAAGAATGTCAGAGACGAGGACTACTTCAACTCGCCGGAGGGTGCAGTCAGCTGGCTGTGGAAACTTTTCCAATAATCATTGTCACACTTTAACATCATCTTGCTATAGCCCTAATTATTTCAGAAACTAGTATGTCAACTTTTTGTAGCCTATATTGATTAAAATCTATTGAATCCTAATCATGCATTATTCATTTTTTTTACTCATTCATCCTCATAACATTTTAAAGTATAGAGTAATGAGTCAGAAATGTAGGTTAAACAATTTAGTCATTTATTAATGTATGCACAATAAATACACAAACACAAATAAATATATAATTCAACATTTTAATATCTCTGCTCTGTCAATTTTCACTCACTACTTAAATCTTGAAAAATATACTTTAGCAGCAATTGCTGGATGTCCACTTTTGGCCGTCTATCGAAGTCTTGGTAGCATCCCCCTGGTAGCAGCCCACAAACTGCAGATGGATAAGACTCTGTGGCTGTGAGTGCTGATTTTCGTAGGCAAGCAAGAATTTCTGCATACACCTCCTTCTTTGCCTGGTCATTCACGCTGGGATGGACTCTCCTGGAGGTCTGGGGTCTCTCCATCGGGACATGATCCCATTTGTACTTGGTCTACTGGGGCTTGGACTGGTGCTTACACTTTGGGGGGGGGGTCAAGGAACACTTACCGGTCTTGCAGTTGGAGATGAAGGTGTGGCCATATTGCCATATCTTTACTATGGTCTAAATGTGTCCCCCAGGAAGTCCAACCGGTTGAAGTGTACTCATCCAAGGGTGTAAAAAACATCAGCCTCTGCACCTGACCGCCGGAAGACCTTCTTGACCTGCCTGCTGTAGATGAATCCTATAATGCAGAATTTGTCCTTTATATCTGCAGCTGCTGCGAAGAAAACAATATTATTATAATACTTTATTACCCGGACAAGACAGAAATGTATACACACACACACACAAACACATAATAGTTGGAGAGAGGCCAAATTAACATACATATGGGGTTGGCTTGGTTAGATAAATCGGCCTATTATTTAATAAGCTTCAGCAAGTTTTCAAGCTAATTAGTCTTTACAACTGTCCAAATGATGTAGATGTTGGAGGATGTCAAAATTATTTACTACTTTTGCCCACTTTAAACTGAGTTGGAGTGTATCTGGCTTTTTTCTGCTGAACAAACTCTAGGAGGCAGGGCACTGCCTGGTTGCAAACAAACAACTGTGTGAGACTGGGGGGTAAACCATGGCTACATGTTAACACATCTCAACATCTGCCTGCCTGCCTGCCTGCCTGCCTGCCTGCCTGCCTGCCTGCCTGCCTGCCTGCCTGCCTGTCTGTCTGTCTGTCTGTCTGTCTGTCTGTCTGTCTGTCTGTCTGTCTGTCTGTCTGTCTGTCTGTCTGTCTGTCTGTCTGTATCCCCCTGTAGTGCTGTACGTACGTGGATCTCGCCATGCTTTGGGAAAGAAGCACAAGCACCTAAACACCGATCCCTCTTCGTCGCTATGGTTATGGCTCCACTAATTTTGATCTCCCACTGTTCAAATCCAATCAATCAAATTGTATTTGTCACATGCTTCGTAAACAACAGGTGTAGACTAACAGTCAAATGCTTACTTACGGGCCCTTCCCAACAATGCAGAGAGAGGAAAAAGAGAAATAATAGAAACATAATAACACAAGGAATAAATACACAATGAGTAATGATAATTTGGCTATATACACGGGGTACCAGTACCGAGTTGACGTTCAGGGGTACGAGCTAATTTAGGTAGATATGTACATATAAGTAGGGATAAAGTGACTAGGCAACAGGATAGATAATAAACAGTAACAGCAGCGTATGTGATGAGTCAAAAGTGTTAGTGCAAAAAGGGTCAATGCAGATAGTCTGGGTGGCTATTGGTTAACTATTTAACTAACTATTTAGTCTTATGGCTTGATCAAAAGATGTGCACTATATAGGGAATAGGATGCCATTTGGGACGTAGCCTAACCCTTTGTGGTTATGAGCTGGGACATAAGTGCTCCTGTTAGAGGTGACTAACGGTTAAACAAAGCTGTGGCGACCTGCGAGAGAGAGGAGCAGGAACAGAGGTGAACGGGTTTAGCTGAATGAATGCTTTCAAAAATAAAGAGAAAAAGTCACTTTAAGTGCTAGTGAGAGATGGGGACTGAGACGATTCCCTGTTGGACACAAGCCTATTATTAATGTCCCCTTCAAGGTTTTCTCTCAGGGACGCAGGAAGCCGAAACACGGCTCCCACTTTCGTCTCCTGGTCTACGTCCCAAATGGCACCCTATTCCCTATATAGTGCACTACTTTTGACCAGGGCCCATAGGACTCTGGTAAAAAGTATTGCGCTATATAGGGAATAGAGTACCATTTGGGACACAGCCCTGGTTAATGAGAAAAGGCCAGATAACTGTTGAGCCCCTGTAGAGTTGAGAGGAGATACCGTACCGAGGTCCATGACTTGCAGTAATCAGAAGACCTGGGTTCAAATACTATCTGAAATCTTTCAAATACTTTGAGCCTTTGCTTTAGAGTGCCAGATGGGTGGGATTTGATGTTTTGGCACTCTTATTTTTGGTCCATTAAAATAGACAAGCTCAATCAAGCACAGATAAAGTATTTGAAATTATGTCAAATCGTATTTGAACCCATGTTTCGCTGCAGTAGTTATCACATACTGAACTTTATCTACACAGCAAAATCCCCATTGTTAATAACACTGCTTAGTGTAAAGCTTTGAGTGAATTGTAAAGTTACCACCCATGAGTCATGGGTGGCACTCTAAAGCAAAGGCTCAAAGTATTTGAAAGATTTCAGCTCGTATTTGAACCCAGGACCATGACTGAAGTTGTTAATGACAGAGACATGCTTGTTGCATAAATCTATTTTCATTCCCATGGACTTCACCAAGTGAGATCCTAAGTGAATATTTTTTACGAACAGTCAAAATCATGTTCTTACAGAAACTGGATGATATTTGAAGGAAACCACATCAAAGTATGATGACCAAACTATGAAAAATGACTGTTGCTTCTACATTGATAAAGTTTGATTGTTAAGTTCCCGGTTTCCACCCCCATGTCAAACACCTAGATTCATTATTAAGGGGATAAGGTGACATCACCTTAACTCTCATTTTAATACACCAATAGTAACATGATATTATCTTACCTGATTTAAATTAAGTACCGCCTTGTAACCAACATTGGAGAAGGCGTGTTTGCAGAGGGGCGTGGTTTATATCGCTTGATAGCTACTCTACTGGTGCCAAAATTTGACTGTAGGGTGTCAGGAAATATAATAAAACATGTACCATATTCATCTATGGCAAAGATATTTATATGTTTTCCCTTTCATCTGTGTCTGGTGTTAGCTAATTACTGGCTAGCTAGGTCTTCAGCCAGCATGGAACAAAAGGGGCGGAAGGGTCATTCAAAACTCAGACGCAGTTGTCATGTCAACACATCTGTCAGTGATGCTGTGAACAGCATCACAAAAGACATGATGATAAACTGGAGATGCATAAATTATCACCAAATTAGCTTGAGATGATTTTACTGCAACACTGCATCCAAGTTGCTGTCAGTCAAGGCGAGCTTGACTGACTGCCTATCTTTTCAAACTTCCTGGTAGTTAGCCATGAAAGAAAAAGTACTTTTCAGAATGACTGTTCAGGACATTTAACACAATACAATATGTATTTCATGAGGACCTATTTTGAAGGTTCCCAGTCTAAAACAGGGTTTCCCAAAAACGGTCCTGGGGCCCACCCTGGATGCAAGCTTTGATTATTTTATTATTTTGATACTGGGTTAATTTGAATGACGCAACTGCTGGGTTGCAGGCATTGGGTCACTTAACTGCGTTGTTTAAAAAAAAGAAGCAATTTTGGTTTGTTGATGTTGGGTTATTGAGATATGACCTAGCAGGTCAGATCACAAGACTGGAGTCTGAAAACTGGAGGCTTGGCTTAGTAGGCTTCAGGAAGTACATTTTGACTACCCGTGAGTGTAAATGTCAATCCGGTTCATCTGTTCTGTTGAACACTGGCACTTTTGGAGCTTTAATGATGCTTACAGAAGTTTATGTATAATAATTTAAATAGAAAAAGTCTACGTTTTTAATCCAGCATCGTGTGCCATGGAATTGGTACATCAAAAATCTCCTCCCATCTATTTTGCAATCTATATAGCACAGCTGTTAATTTTTTGGTCTTTAAATTAAACTGGTATAATGTTTTATTAATCACAATTTACTTGAACCAATTTTGGTTTTAATGCAGCGCCAAAAGACAAGTTCCTTACTTTCTCCACTTGCCTCTTCCATTTTCGCGGTAGAGTTACCAATTAGTTGGTTGTGATTTTGAGCAGAGCAGATATTTCCATATACATTTGTTAGTTGCATGTGTGACATACAGTAACTCCACCAGTCCGATTTATGATATAATTTACAAAGATTATACCCTTTTTTTATCTCCAAAAATATTGTTTTTTAAATCAACCCGTATTTTTGAGTTTAACCATCATTTTTGTTGTAATATTTGTTATGGCTATTCTGGAGGATTAAGCTGAAAATGCAACCAACTTTCTATGGCTTGTTTTAAAAATAGAGATATTTTGGAGATTATTTAATTTCCAAATAACCAAAAGTGAGAGATTGTAATCTGAATAAAGGGAAAAAGACTATTCTTGAACATGGGGTGAGACATTCTTACTAATCTGCTAGAGAACCAGTTCGGATTTAAGTATAACTTTTGTATGACTGAAGACTTTAGTGTGAGGTCTAATGCTTTAATATTTAATCATTTCTGCCCTCCAAATTCATATTCATTATATAAATAGGTCCGTTGAAGTGTCTGGTTTTCCGGTCCTAATAAAATGTGATGTTATTTGCTCATATAATTAAAAAAATAAGTCAGCAAAGCCATAAGCAAATAGGTAATCTGGGATATGACCAAATTAATCAGGGTGATTTTTCCACAAATAGACAGGTATTATCCTTTCCGCGGTAGCAAGATCTTATCTATTTTTGCTAACTTTCTATTAAAATGTATTGTAGTGAGATAATATTTATTTCGGGATATGAATACCGAGTATGTCCACTTCACCGTCAGACCATTTTATTGGTAAACTACACAGTAATGTAAACGTTGTATTTTTTATTGATCCAATACGTAATATAGTACATTTATTATAATTTGGTTGTAATCCAGAGAGGTTAGAAAACGTATCTAGATCCTCTATGAGGCTATGGAGGGATCCAAATTGTGGATTTAAAAGAAAACCTGAATTATCAGTGTACAATGAGACCTTTGATTTTAAGCCCTGGATTTCTAGGCCTTTGATATGATTGTTGGATCTGATTATAATAGTTAACATTTCGATTGCCATTGTAAATAGATACACTGATTGTGAACAATCTCGTTTTACTCCACTTGACAGTTTAATACTTTCTGAGAAGTAGCCATTATTTACTATTTAACATAATTGTAACCCATTGTATAAGAGATTCTCCCAATATTAAAATATTCCAGCCATTTTTATATAAATTCCAGTCATACTTTATCAAAAGCCTTTTCGAAGTCAGCTATGAATACCAGGCCTGGTTTCCTAGATTTTTCCTCGTGTTCTTTTGATTCCAGTGTTTCTTTAATTATCTCCAATGTATCGTCTATGTAAAAAACCTGTTGTGCTATGCATTTTGCATCACAACACGGAAGTGTAAGGGGTCTCCAGTTTTTTGGTCTTTATATTTACCACTTGGGTCCTGGTTCAATAATAATGAAATCAGACCTTCTTGTTGAGTATCTGATAAGACTGGTTCATTGTTTGGAACTGTCACAAGGTAAGAATTGAAGGAGCATGTCAAATTGCTGCCTGGTAGGTCTATCGTAAGAACTAAATGTTTTGAATGGGAATTTATATGACCTTTAACATCATATCTTCAAACAACATTCAACCTGTGCTTCAGGTGGTGATGTAGTGATAGCACCCTGGCTGTGTCTGCAATACAAATGGACTTAATAATGTATAGTTAACACTATGGGTACATTTCCCCCGAAGTGCTGAACTGAAAAGCCCCTAACATTTCTGTTTTCTGATGGATTGGAGCTGCCTCCATCAAGGCCAGCCAGAAAGAATACCATTAATTAACTAAATCATTGTTTTTCATCTTTACTAATGACCTGCATATCTCTGGTGTGTAACCTGGTATTAATAACGTGACGGTAGGCTATGTAAAATATGTAAGTTATTATATTCATTATGTTATATTCATGGCTCATATATGCCCGATGACTCACAATATAATAACAGTGTGTCAGTTAGCTAAATGTCTGTTTTGAAAATAATTATATTTTCAATGCAATGGGCTTCAAGATAATCAGCTTCAATTCAGACTACTCAGGTGTATAGAATTAATTATACATAGGAAAAATAACAGATTCTTTTGTGTGTGTTTTTCAAGGGCCAGTCGGCCTTTTTCAATACAAAAATATCCATTTTAAACTTGAGTGTGATTTGATCCCAACAGTAAATAGGCTGAATGAGTGGAAGAAATGGATGCACAGTCACGCTCTGTAAAGTGTTCATGACACATTGCCTGGCATGATGATAAAAGAGACTGTTGTCCATGATGGAAAAATAAAAGATTGCACTTGTTACTGAAGGTCCCCTTACAGTTGGTTCGACTAAAGTGCAAAGCTGCAGAGCTGTGTCTCAGAATATAGAATAAAATTTGCCGTCAGCTGTATTTCCCTAGCCTGGATCGAAACAGAATATTGTGAAATACATCGAACCATTCAGTTTGGACCAAGGCTAACATTTCCCATGCTCTACTTCATGAGTAGGCCTAGTAACACACTCAACAGTTAGCAATAATTAGAACCACAATGACTGTACAGTAGGCTTGTTCGCCATGTCTGCCGTACCTGCTTTCCTCCATCGATTTCCATTGCCTTGAAATAAAGCGCTGTCTGACGTACAATAAGACAATGAAAGAAAAAGTGGAATACTAATAATACGGGCCAATAACCAACATCACCAACCCTGTCATCGGTGTAAAGGTCTTGTATTCACATGTTCCGTGATGATGCCAGACCACCCAGCACAATTTAATTATTCAACGTCCAGAAAATCAGGTGGCCTATCATTTAACTCTAGCTGTCAATATCAATTATACATTTTCTTTCTCGATCTATTGTCACGTTCCTGACCTGTTTTATGTTATTTTTGTATGTGTTTAGTTGGTCAGGGCGTGAGTTGGGGTGGGCATTCTCTGTTTTGTGTTTCTATGTTTAGGTCGTTTGTAATTAGCCTTATATGGTTCTCAATCAGGGACAGGTGTTTTACGTTTTCCTCTGATTGAGAACCATATATAGGTTGGCTGTTCACACTGTTTGTTTGTGGGTGATTGTCTTCCGTGTCTGTGTCTGCGCACCACACGGGACTGTTTCGTTTTGTTCGTTCGTTTGATGTAGTCTGTTCCTGTTCGTGAGTTCTTCGTGTAGTATGTAAGTTCCATGTTCAGGTCTGTCTACGTCGTTTTGTTATTTTGTAAATTCTCAAGTTTGTTTAGTTTTCGTCTTGTTTAAATAAAAGTCATGTCGTATCACAACGCTGCGTTTTGGTCAAATCCCTACTCCTCCTCTTCGGACGAAGAGGAGGAGGAAAATCGTTACATCTATTTTTCCATAATTTTCATGCCTTCCCTGTCTCTCTATCTCTATCTCTCTCTATCTCTCTCTCTCTCTCTATCTCTCTCTCTCTCTCTCTCTCTTCACTCTCATTAATATGCTACTGTAATTGCATTAGGCGCGAAAAAGAGGAAATGGATTTGCACAATGTATGTTCGAGAGAAAGTAATTTCACCTCATCTGCAGGTAAGTTAATTTGAATTGTTGCGCAAAAAGGGCTGTCTGCGAATGAGTAGATATATACACTACCGTTCAAAAGTTTGGGGTCACTTAGAAATGTCCTTGTTTTTGAAAGAAACTATTTTTCGTCCATTAGAATAACATCAAATTGATCAGAAATACAGTGTAGACATTGTTAATGATGTAAATTACTATTGTAGCTGGAAACGCCAGATTTTTAATAGAATATCTACATAGATGTACAGAGGCCCATTATCAGCAACCATCACTCCTGTGTTCCAATGGCACGTTGTGTTAGCTAATCCAAGTTTATCATTTTAAAAGGCTAATTGATCATTAGAAAACCCTTTTGCAATTATGTTAGCACAGCTGAAAACTGTTGTTCTGATTAAAGAAGCAATACAACTGGCCTTCTTTAGACTAGTTGAGTATCTGGAGCATCAACATTTGTGGATTCGATTACAGGCTCAAAATGGCCAGAAACAAGAACTTTCTTCTGAAACCCGCAAAACACCAGTCTCAACGTCAACAGTGAAGAGGCAACTCCGGGATGCTGGCCTTCTAGGCAGAGTTGCAAAGAAAAAGACATATCTCAGACTTGCCAATAAAAATAAAAGATTAAGAAGGCCAAAAGAACACAGACACTGGACTGCCTAGAAGACCAGCATCCCGGAGTTGCCTCTTCACTGTTGACGTTAAGACTGGTGTTTTGCGGGTACTATTTAATGAAGCTGCCAGTTGAGGAATTGTGAGGCGTCTGTTTCTCAAACTAGAAACTCTAATGTACTTGTCCTCTTGCTCAGTTGTGCACCGGGGCCTTCCACTCCTTCTATTCTGGTTAGAGCCAGTTTACGCTGTTCTGTGAAGGGTGTTTTACGCTGTTTCTTGGCAGATTCTCGCATGGAATAGTCTTCATTTCTCAGTACAAGAATAGACTGACGAGTTTCAGAAGAAAGGTCTTTGTTTCTGGCCATTTTGAGCCTGTAATCGAACCCACAATTGCTGATGCTCCAGATACTGTCACAGTATCTGTTTTATTTTTGAGTGAGCTCTCTTAGGTTACCGCTGGAGGGTACCCTCACTTTGTTTCTAGTGTCCAGGTTACCCTGATTGTTATTATTGGTTTCACCTGTGGTTGATTGCCCTCTCAGTTCACCTGTTGCCTGGTTATTTAGGTTCCTCTGTGGGCAGGGATCTTTGCTTAGGTCTCATGTTTTGATTAGTGTGCTATTGCTTTGTTGTTTCTGTGAGGACCTTAGTAAATGTTCTGTATTTACCCTTACCTCTGCCTGCTGTGTTTCTCTGCGCCTGGGTCTGAGTTCGTACTAGCATTATTGTCACAGATACTCAACTAGTCTAAAGAAGGCCAGTTGTATTGCTTCTTTAATCAGAACAACAGTTTTCAGCTATGCTAACATAATTGCAAAAGGGTTTTCTAATGATCAATTAGCCTTTTAAAATGATAAACTTGGATTAGCTAACACAACGTGCCATTAGCTAACACACCGGAACACAGGAGTGATGGTTGCTGATAATGGTCCTCTGTACGCCTATGTAGATATTCCATAAAAAAACTGCTTTTTCCAGCTACAGTAGTCATTTACAACATTAACAATGTCTACACTGTATTTCTGATCAATTTGATGTTATTTTAATGGACAAAAAATTTTACTTTTCTTTCAAGAACAAGGACATTTCTAAGTGACCCCAAGCTTTTGAACGGTAGTATATGTAGAAGTATGCAGTCCTACACACGGCGGGACCGAGGTTCTCATTTATCCCACTGAGCTGCCAATGTGACTAAGCAGAACCCCCCCGTCCCCACTCCCCTCCCCAGTATCACGTTCGATCTACTCTTCAGACATACACACACACGTATGTATAAACTGAATCCATGCAAACAGCGATGAATGCATGCATGTGAGAATGCACGCACACACACAAAGTATAGAGCCACTATTTTATAACAGCTCCCTAAAATATGAGAAAAATAACCTGGTGCAACTTTAACTATATTGGATTGCTTCAGAATAAAAAAAAAAGTGTGAGCATTTCCCAGTGGGCATCAACCTGGTCCACGGTGAGGAGGTGTGTGTGTGTGTGTGTGTGTGTGTAGAACTATGGGGAGGAGTGTGTGTCATTGTGCATGCGTGGGTGTGTATGTGCCTGTGTGTGTGAGGAAAACTGAGGAGGAGTGTGTGTGCCAGTGGAGTGTTGTTGAGATCATAGAAGAGCCTTCTTCATGTCTGCAGTCTCATTGTAGTCCAGCTAGCCCAGATCGTACAGAGCATTCCCCATAGAGCTGCTCACAAAGTGGTTAGAGAGAAGCAATCTTATCCAGACCCGAGAGAGAACCGTGCCTTTTGAAGATGATAGTGGAGATGACAGGATACCCTGATTCAGGGGAGAGGGAAGAGAGGAGGAAGAACTGTGTTTTTGAAAGAAGGGGGGCATAGATAAGGGAAGGGCAGGGATCTTAATGCAGCCATTTCAAAGTACAGATAGAAAGAGCAGTGAATGCATTGAGATATTGATCATTGCATCAATAACTCAAATGTCAGTTACAACATCCCATTATGGTCTTATAATGGTTGCAGCAAAAACATTTGCTTTAATAAACCTCTTTCAATTTCACAATTATTTTTTAAATTTAACTAGGCAAGTCAGTTAAGAACAAATTCTTATTTACAATGACGGCCTATCTCGGCCAAACCCTAACCCGGACGACGCTGGGCCAATTGTGTGCCGCCCCCTGTGGGACTTACAATCACAGCCTGTTGTGATACAGCCTGCAATTGAACCAGGGTCTGTAGTGACACCTCTAGCACTGAGATGCAGTGCCTTAGACCGCAGCTCCACTTGGGAGCCCACAATAATTGTATCAATTACTGTTTGTATCAATATTTTCATATTTACCTGTGACACAAAAGCAGTTACCCTTAATTGTTTTTGGTAAATGAATGGTGTTTCTTGCATCCTCCATCACTCCATCTTTAGACTCAGCAGAACTGTGACCGGTGTTCTCTGTAGAGCTGTACCCATACATTTTAAAACCCTCATTTAACTGCACCTCTATTGTTTATTTCTACTTGAGTCTGGTGACAGAAAATCACTTAATTTTCTTTTGGTGAAGTAATGGTTTTTGGCAACTTTTCGAGTCAGCCCGACTTTCTGTGACTGCTGTTTCCTGTAGAGCTCTACCAAGAGAGCCGTCAGATCGTGCCCACCCTTGTGATATGCTGTTTCACGTAGCTACCAAACATTGGAGTAATAGAACAATAGCTTCATATTTAAGCTGAAGGGGCTGATGTAAAAAGGCACCTCTTTTGACTGAGACATCGCCACTCTGTTTGTGCCGCGATGTCTGTCTGATACACTATTTCTTCTGATAAGATGGCAATTTCAATAAGAGGCTTTAGTCTGGCTACTCTGGCTTCTTACCCCTGTGGGTTTTGGCGGGAGAAGAAGGGGTGTATTTCACGGGGGGGAGGAACAGGAGGGCCTTGTATGGGCTCGATGAAACGCAGGAGAGAGCATTTGCAGAAGTGAGATAAAGTACTTTTTTTCTCCCTCTCCCATTTTCCCAGGGAGGGAGCTGTGAGAAGGGCATAGAGCCAGACCAGTGATTGGAAGAGAGAGAGAGAGAGGGACTATGTCCCCAATGCCACCCTATTCCATTTATAGTGTACTGTAAATGGAATAGCGTGCCATTTGTGATGCACTACAGAGAGTTACTAAAGCCAGTGGAGAAGTCACTCAAACAGTGCAGAACGAAGAGTATGGGGTTGATGTTCCATTCACTTTACCTATACAGATGATGACCGTACAGAGGAGCCGATGGGCCCCGGGAGATCAGCTCAGTTTAAAATGAAGATTACAGCCAATGACATGGTGTGGTGCATGGAGCGAGATCTAACCAAAAGAGGCACATCCATTGTTTAATGGTGTGTGTGTGCAGTGGTGGAAAAAGTACCCAATTGTCATACTTGAGTAAAATGTAAGATACTTTCATAGAAAATGACTCAAGTAAAAGTCACCCAGTAAAATACTACTTGAGTAAAAGTCTAAAAGTATTTGGTTTTAAATATACTTAAGTATCAAAAGTAATTGTGATCGTTAAAATATACTTTGGTGCCAAAAGTAAAAGTATAAATCATTTCAATATCCTTATAAATCCTCAACAGTCTTTTGACGCAATCGGTTTAAGTTTAAGCTAGAGATACAATTTTGCATGGGCTGCGTCTCAATCTACCGTATCTGACCCGTGTCGACCTTCCACACCTGTGGTAGAAAGGGGCAGAGGTACAGCACTGTGTCAGAGAAATTCTATAGGAAGAGACTGCAGATTCTTTCAAACAACAAATGGATAAGATTTGCAAAAATTAAGCAATCATTAACAACCACTCAATCAGTGCATCGTTAGGAAAGCCCAACAAAGAGTTGTCTCTCTCCTCTTACAGAAAAAGTACTACCTATTTTGTCTACGTTGCAGTTTAGCAGATGGGTGGAAACGGGGATAGAACATGGTGTGTAAAAGCTGATTTAGCTTGTTTGTTCACATTAATAGCTGACGTTGCCACCATTGTCTGTTCCTTCCTGCATGTTTACACACATCTAAGTGTAACAGTATAACTTTAAACCGTCCCCTCGCCCCGACACGGGCGCGAACCAGGGACCCTCTGCACACATCAACAACAGTCACCCACGAAGCATCGTTACCCATCGCTCCACAAAAGCCGCGGCCCTTGCAGAGCAAGGGGCAACACTACATCTAGGTTTCAGAGCAAGTGACGTAACTGATTGAAACGCTACTAGCGCGTACCCGCTAACTAGCTAGCCATTTCACATCCGTTACATAAGTTCATGTAGATTGTGAAAACAGAATGTCACATACTGCGGTTGCACCCAAACGGCTCTTATCTGTAAGTCCAGACTTATGACTAAGTCACACAAGACAAGCCTGTATCAGTAAAAAAATAATAACATATAACAATATACAATTATCTTAAGTAAAAACATCATAGAATATCTAATTAAACACATAGTATGTCATTCATTTTTATTTTCCACCACAGCTGTTTGTCAGACCATGAAATATCTTGAAAATCGGTCTTCTCACAAAACATCTGTAGTGTCCAAACGGTTTGGCCTACAAAACTATTATGACCATGATGGTGTTCCCATGGGACTTGTCTGAAGTCGGTACCGCCGATGTGCCAACTTCTGTCTGTAGCTGTCACGTTCGTCATAACGATGAGACCAAGGCGCAGCGGGATTTGAATACATTCTTCTTTTAATTAAACAAAGAACACTTAAACAAACAAGAAGCTACTCAACCGAGTGCTGACATGCCACTACACGTAGACAATAACCCACAAAATCTAAATGGAAAATGGCAACCTAAATAGGATCCCCAATCAGAGACAACGATAAACAGCTGCCTCTGATTGGGAACCAATTCAGGCCACCATAGACCTACAATAACCTAGACTTACAAAAACCCCATAGATCTACAAAAAACCCTAGACAACACAAAACACGCATACCCACCCACGTCACACCCTGACCTGACCAAAATAATACAGAAAACATATATAACTAAGGTCAGGGCGTGACAGTAGCGTCCGAACCATTTGGGCTACAAACTAATATGACCCCGCTGTGGAAAGGGGAGACTCTTGACGACCGTCACAGGTGTCACGGGACTCGTCTGGTAACCCGCTACCCGATAAAATAATTAATGGAAGTATGGAGGTAGTTTTGTGCCAACAAAAATGGGGTTAAATATGTGTCCAAAAAACAAAAATATTTCCTGAGCTTTCCTAGATATAGGACAGACACTTAAAAAACCTTATTCTTTCTGATAACACTTTTGACTGTCTGTTTTTGCCATTTATGAATGTTATTCAATGTGTTTCTATGGGCTCTAGTAGTGAAGGCCAAATTCAATATTGAGTCTTTTTATATATATATATATATAATTTTTTGTGTTGACCAATTCATCAAACATACGAGAGGTGCTTGATGGAAAACCATGTTTGTCAAATAATAGGGATCACACGATTCGGGGGTGTGGGATTGGTTTTTTGATGTGGTTGTCAGTGTCCATCAGCACCATTGAAGTTATATGGCAGGATTTAATGGCGGCCAAGTCCATTTGAACAGAGATTGCTGAAGCTCTAGCTGAGTGATAATTACTGTTCTGGGCCCTCAGTATTCACAACAGGATTGTCCATGACTACGTCCCAAATGACACATAGTGCACTACTTTTGTCCAGAGCCCTATGGACCCTGGTCAAAAGTAGTGCACTGTATAGGTAATAGAATGTCATTTGGGATGCATCCCATGGCTCTCTGTAGCACTGGTATGTCATTACTTCCACTCTGCTATCCAATTCCATACTGTCATACTTCAAGCAGCTAGCTAGCCCCCCAGAGTGGTTTTAATTTAATCAAATAATTGAAGTTGCAAACCAAGAGTTTTCTTCAAATTTTATAGAGAAATCCATAGACCTATAGTCAGAGCAAGAAATTAAATAGCTTCCCGAAATTAACCATGAACATTTTCTATTTTCCCCCACATGAGAAAGTAATGCCATCACTAGCACATTAGAGGCTGCTATCCTATATACATAGACTTGAAATCACTGGCCATTTTAATAATGGAACACTAGTCACTTTAATAATGTCTTCACATATTTTGCATTACTCATCTCATATGTATATACTGTATTCTATACTATTCTACTGTATCTTAGTCTATGCTGCTCTGACATTGCTCGTCCAAATATTTATATATTCTTAATTTCATTCCTTTACTTGAGATTTGTGTGTATAGTGTGTATTGTTGTGAAATTGTTAGATATTACTTGTTAGAAATTACTGCACTGTTGGAGCTAGAAACACAATAACATCTGCTAAACATATGTATGTGACAAATAACATTTGATTTGATTTAATGTGGTGTCCTTGTGAGGAAGAGTCTGACTGTACTAATGGAGGGAGGGAATTAATGGCTACATCCCAAGACAAATGAGATGATCATGGACTACAGGAAAGGGAGGACCGAACACACCCCCGTTCACATTGACGGGCTGTAGTGGAGCGGGTCGAGAGTTTCAAGTCCCTTGGTGTCCACATCACCAACAAATTATCATGGTCTTAACACACCAAGAAAGTCGTGAAGAGGGCACGACAACGCCTTTTCCCCCTCAGGAGACAGAAAAGATTTGGCAAGGGTCCCCAGATCCTCAAAAAGTTCTACAGCTGCACCATCGAGAGCATCCTGACCGGTTGCTGCACCGCCTGGTATGGCAACTGTTCGGCATCCCACCATAAGGCGCTACAGAGGGTAGTGTGTACGGCCCAGTACATCACTGGGGTCAAGCTTCCTGCCATCCAGGACCTATATACTAGGCGGTGTCAGAGGAAGGCCCAAAAATTGTCAAAGACCCCAGTCACCCAAGTAATAGACTGTTCTCTCTGCTACCGCAGGGCAAGCGGTACCGGAGCGCCAAGTCAAGGTCCAAAAGGCTCCTTAACAGCTACCCCCAAGCCATAAGACTGCTGAACAATTGATCAAATGGCCACCTGGACTATTTGCATTGACATCCCCCTGCTGCTACTCGCTGTTTATTATCTATACATAGTCACTTTACCCCTACGTACATGTACAAATGACCTTGACTAACCTACTGGTACCCCCTGTATATAGCCTTCCTACAACTCATCCAAGCTTCCCTGGATCCGCACTCCATATCTCCCTGTGTTAAAATAAATACCTTGGTTTATTCATCGCTGTTTCTGAGTCTGCTCTTGGCTCCCCTGTGCTGCTCCGCGTAACAGCACACATTTTTACCAGGGCCCGAGTAGTGCACTATATATGGAACAGGATGCCATTTGAGACACACTCAGTGAACTGAGGAGGCCCGAGCCTGCACTCTGGGACGCTAGCGCCCCACCTCGACAACATCCGTTAAATTGCAGAGCGCAAAATTCAAAATACAAAAATAGTATTATTAAACATTCATGAAAAACATTCAAGTGTCTTACATCGTTTAAAAGCTTCACTTCTTGTTAATCCAACTGCTTTATCAGATTTCAAAAAGGCTTTACGGCGAAAGCATACCATGCGATTATCTGAGGACAGCGCCCCGCATACACCAGCATTAAAAACATTTTCCAAACCAGCAGGGGCGTCACAAAAATCAGAAATAGCGATAAAATAAATCGCTTACCTTTGAAGATCTTCCTCTGTTTGCAATCCAAAGGGTCCCAGCTATACAACAAATGGTCGTTTTGTTCGATAAAGTCCTTCTTTATATCCCAAAAAAGGCAGTTTAGTTGGCGCGTTTGATTCAGTAATCCACCCGTTCCACTCGTTCAACATGCAGACAAATAAATCCCAAAAGTTACCGGTAAACTTCGTCCAAACAAGTCAAACAACGTTTCTAATCAATCCTCAGGTACCCTAATATGTAAATAAATGATACAATTTAAGACGGAATGTAGTTTGTTCAATACCGGAGATAAATAACGAAGTGCGCACCCTCATCCACGCGCGCCACAAGACTACAGTCCAAATGAGAGCCACCTTGAAAAACTACAACTACTAACTCATTTTTCAAAAGAAGCCTGAAACCCTTTCTAAAGACTGTTGACATCTAGTGGAAGCCATAGGAACTGCAATCTGGGAAGATTTTTTTTTAATATCCCATAGACAAGCATTTGAATGGCCTATGACCTAAAAAAAAAAACATTTTCCGGATGGATTCTCCTTGGGTTTTCGCCTGCCATATCAGTTCTGTTATACTCACAGACATTATTTTAACAGTTGTAGAAACTTCAGTGTTTTCTATCCAGTGCTACCAATTATATGCACATCCTAGCTTCTGGGCATGAGTAACAGGCAGTTTACTTTGGGCACGTCAGTCATCCAAACTTCCGAATACTGCCCCCTAGCCTTAAGAAGTTTTTAACCGGAAGCCCTTTCAGTCAGACATGAAGACCTGGCGCATGCCTCTGGTTGCTTATCCCTGCTCTGTGCTCCATTTATTAAAGATTAACTGTGTGAAGGAAGGAACAGTTATTTTCCAGGTCAGATGAGAACCCATTGATGTAAGTCTGCATGTGGGAAGACAATTGGACAATTAACCAGACATGGTCGCATTGTGAGCAATCAGGTTTTAGATGTGGATTTAGTTGTGTTGTTGCAGTGTGTGTGTGTGCCCCTCTGCAGATAAAGCGTAGCAGGCCAATTGTTATGCCCCAGGTTGACCGTGAAAATGGAGAGATGAGTTCAAGGAGTGCTAATTAAATCCCTGCTTTCTCTCTTTCTTCCCCTGCTCTTCGTACCTCAAAGGCTTCACAGGCATCAGAATTAAAACAAAAAGGCCCCATTATTTGGAATGAGCGAGTGAGAGGAGGAGAGGAGGGCTAAGCAGAGGTGATGATAAAGTGGACTGAAGGAGGTGCTGTGTTAGCTGGGGTTGCAGCCAGACAGTGGTTGTCTCAAATGGCATACTATTCCCTATACTGCACTACTTTTGACTAGGGCCCAAGTAGTGCACTATATAGGAAATAGGGTAACATTTGGGACACAGACAAACGGTGTACTCTAGCTGATCGGAGAAACAAATGGAAACCAAGCTCTCTTTGAGATGAAGTGAAAGAGTGAAAAGTTAAAGAGCCAGGACTATTACAGTGATGAGCTGCTCATTAAATGTTTATTTACTTGCCTTCCTTCTCATTAAGCCTCTGGTAATGATGACAGGACTGGAAGAGGGAGGCCCGGGAGTCTGGCAGACAGTAATGTTGGAGCTAAAGCGACAGGACTAGCAGGATTAAAAACCGGAGCAGCACAGGGGGCTGTATGTTTGTCTCAGGATGTTGAGAGGAGGGGAGCTAAAAAGGTAGAGCACACACACAGGGGTACACGCACCACCACAGCTGGTGTAAGTGGAAAGTTGGTGTAAGTGGAAAGGAGTTCTGTAAGAAAACTTTACATTAGTTTGAACAGTAACTATTTGTCGGTAATGCTAGAACCTAATGTCAAAAGGTAATGCCTGAATGGCTTAAAATTCTCCCGAAATGTTTCAAGCTATTCAATACATCCTATATCCTACATGTCATGCAAGTATGGCAGGTAACATAAAAACCTACCACAGTCCTCAACAGTTTTCACAAGAACTCAGCAAACTGTTTTACCAACCCACATAAAAGTACTACACTTTACTATAGAATACTATAGTACTTACTATAGAATTATGTAGTAAACTGTAGTATACTGTAGAATACCACTGTATACTACACATTGTATTATCCTTCGAGCATGTCTTCAGTAGTATTTACTATAGAATGTTGTAGTATAGTAAATACTACAGTATTATCTGCAAAAAACACTGTAGTAAATACTACAGTAATGTCCTCAAAAACACTACAATCCACAAAAACAATACACTTTTTTAAACTATAGAAAATACTACAGTATTTCATTTGCATATACTCTGCCCATTCCCCTCCCCCATATCCCAATTTGTGCCACCCATAACTGAGAAACCTACATGCCAAGTATAGATCATATTGTGTTCCTTACAAGTTTATATAAACTCAGCAAAAAAAGAAACATCCTCTCAATGTCAACGGTGTATATTTGTATGAACATAACCAGATTCAACAACTGAGACATAAACTGAACAAGTTCCACAGACATGTGACTAACAGAAATGGAATAATGTGTCCCTGAACAAAGGGGGGGTCAAAATCAAAAGTAACAGTCAGTGTCTGCTGTGGCCACCAGCTGCATTAAGTACTGCAGTGCTTCTCCTCCTCATGGACTGCACCAGATTTGCCAGTTCTTGCTGTGAGATGTTACCCTACTCTTCCACCAATGCACCTGCAAGTTCCCAGACATTTCTGGGGGAAATGGCCCTAGCCCTCACCCTCCGATCCAACAGGTCCCAGACATGCTCAATGGGATTGAGATCCGGGCTCTTCGCTGGCCATGGCAGAACACTGACATTCCTGTCTTGCAGGAAATCACGCACAGAACAATCAGTATGGCTGGTGGCATTGTTATGCTGGATGGTCATGGATGATCCTGCAGGAAGGGTACCACATTCCCTGTAACGCACAGCATTGAGATTGCCCGCAATGACAACAATCTCAGTCCGATGATGCCCTGACACACCGCCCCAGACAATGACAGACCCTCCACCTCCAAATCGATCCCTCTCCAGAGTACAGGCCTCGGTGTAACGCTCATTCATTATACTACTATTTGCAAAAAAATACATTAATTACTATAGTATACTGTATACTACACTTTTCTTTCACCACAGTACTAATACTATAGCTAACTGTAAATACTACAGTATACTACAGTAAATACTACATTATTCAATTGAGTATTTAAAAACACTACATTGAATACTACAGTAAAGTCTGCAAAAAAACTGCAGTGAATAATATAGTATTTATAATGTGGGAACTAAATCAAATCAAATCAAGTCCAATTTTATTGGTCACATACACATGGTTAGCAGATGTTAATGCGAGTGTAGCGAAATGCTTGTGCTTCTAGTTCCGACCATGCAGTAATATCTAACAAGTGATCTAACAATTTCATAACAACTACCTTATACATATTGTAAACTTCTGTAAACAGAGTCAGTCTATTCACGCAAAACCATGTTGAACCATGCAAGATGTTCAGCAGCTACAGTGTGTGGCCTTTCCATAGGGCCTGTCTCGATGCTCCTAGGACTAGGCAGTGTCTGGGGTTAGTATTGTATTTTAAAGGTCACAATGTGAGTGTGAATATATCAGCGCAACTAGATTAATGACACAGTGATCTTTTAAAGGGTAGCAGGTAAGAGACAGCACCAACACATTAAACACAACAGCATATGCCTGCTAGGCAGGCTTAAGCTGGATAAGCAGCTTACACTGTAGCACTGTGAAACTGATCTGCCTTTACAATACAAGCACATGACATTACTTTGCTTATATTCTGTTATCTTCTGTGTTTACTTTTTGTAATTTATACCTGTATTTATGCAGTTTAAAGCAGGCCACAAACCATTTTACATTATACACTACATTACCAAAAGTATGTGGACACCTGCTGGCCGAACATCTCATTCCAAAATCATGGGCATTAATATGGAGTTGGTCCCCCCTTTGCTGCTATAACAGCCACCACTCTTCTGGGAAGGCCTTCCACTACATGTTGGAACATTGCTGTGGGGACTTGCTTCCATTCAGCCACAAGAGCATTAGTGAGGTTGGGAACTGATGTTAGGCGATTAGGCCTGGCTCGCAGTCGTTATTCCAATTTATCCCAAAGGTGTTTGATGGGGTTGAGGTCAGGACTCTGTGCAGGCCAGTCAAGTTCTTCCACACCAATCTCGACAAACCATTTCTGTATGGACCTCGCTTTGTGCATGAGGACATTGTCATGCTGAAACAGGAAAGGGCCTTCCCTAAACTGTTGCCATAAAGTTGAGGTGGCAGGTAACCTAGTGGTTAGCGCATTGGACTAGTAATTGAAAGGTTGCCAGATCAAATCTCCGAGCTGACAATGTAAAAATCTGTTGTTCCAGCCCTGAACAAGGCAGTTAACCCACTATTCCTAGGCTGTCATTGTAAATAAGAATGTTTTCTTAACTGGCTTGCCTAGTTAAATAAAGGTAAAAAAAAAAGTTGGAAGCATAGAATTGGCTAGAATATCATTGTTTGCTGTAGAGTTAAGATTTCCCTTCATTGGAAATAAGGAGCCTAGCCTGAACCATAAAAAAAAACCAGACCATTATTCCTCCACCAAGCTTTACAGTTGGCACTACGCATTCGGGCAGGTAGTGTTCAACTGGTATCCACCAAACCCAGATTCTGCTGTCAGACTGCCAGATGGTGAAGCATGATTCATCACTCCAGAGAATGGATTTCCATTGCACCAGAGTCCAATACTGGTGAGCTTTACACCACTCCAGCCAACGCTTGGCATTGCACATGGTGATGATAGGCTTGTGTGCGGCTGCTCAACCATGGAAACAGAGGCAGTTTGGAACTCGGTAGTGATTATCACAACCGAGAACAGACAATTTTTACAGCACTCGGCAGTCCCATTCTGTAAGCTTGTGTGGCCTACCACTTTGCAGCTGAGCCTTTGTTGCTCCTAGAACGTTTCCACTTCACAATAACAGCACTTACAGTTGACCGGGCAGCTCTAGCAGGGCAGAAATTTGACAAACTGACTTGTTGGAAAGGTGGCATCCTATGACGGTGCCACATTGAAAGTCACTGAGCTCTTCAGTAAGGCCATTCTACTGCCAATGTTTGTCTATGGAGATTGCATGGCTATGTGCTCAGTTTATACACCTGTCAGCAACGAGTGGCTGAAATAGCCGAATCAAATAATTTGAAGGGGTGTCCACATACTTTAGTAATGTAGTGTATTTGTCTTGTCCTTCCTTATTCACAGTAGCCTTGTGAAACCAGCCCGATAGCTCACATTTTGTTTCATAACATGAACGTAGCGATCATTCTGTTTAACCATGCTATATTCACAGGGCAGTGCCTGATAAGACAGAGTACGTTTATTGTATCCCTCAATGATGCTGTCTATTAGGTGTGAAAACCCATAAGATGGTGTACAGCTTGCACCTTGATTGAACCACTTTAACTAATTTCTTCCCATCCACCCTCCGCCATCTATGGGTGGCTCCAGGGAGGGGCTTGCCTATACTGAAGCCCCCTCAAGTATAGCCCTAGCACCCATATTAGCAGTACAAAAACCAATGTATCAGCATACACCATAGATTGCCAGCTCCCATTAGCTACCCCATTGGAAAATGATTGGTTCTGCCACTGCCTCCATCCTTGTTTTAAACTGCATCTCCTCTCAAGAGACACCTGCTACCACAGGGTAACTTTTCCCCTCACCACACACACTTGTAGAATGGTAAAGAAGCCAGCAACCAGGAGTATTGACAACTTCAACGGAAGTGAGCAAAAGGTCAAAGCTATAGGGCGGAGGGGTGCCTCTGAGGAGAGGAAAATAACTCAGAAACAACGAAAATACATCCAATAAATCTTATCGGCTATGCATTGTCTTGTCTTCTATTATGAGAGGAAAGGGAAAAATCATGTCAGGGATAAACACTGTATGAATTTCTAAGAGGGCCCCTCTCCTTATTTCTATTCCATTATTTCCTTTGCCTCAGATTCAGAACGACCTCTGATAATCTTGCAGAGGTGAACGCAGTCATTTGACTGACACCTGAATACGAAGTAGAAAATGCACAGAGAGGCACAGAGGGAGTTAGAGAGTACAAGTGTTGAATATTACAGTATGTATATTTCATTAGTGGATAGAAGCCTGACTGACTGAACGATATGGTCGGAAATACTAAAATAAAATGTTATGTGTTATCCCGAATAGTAAATGGCCTTACCTTGTCTGTGAATCAAATATAAATAAAATGGGAATAGATCTTTCTGGCAGATTCAGCAACCGATAAATGAATATTTGATCAGTGAATAATAAGAGAGAAAGAGCATACAATGCAGATATTATCTACTCACTGCAGCTAGCTATATCTTGCAGGTTACCCCTGAGTGAGGATAAGATATTATTTTGTGACTGATACTGAGATAGTGGTGGACAAAGTTCCCAATTGCCATACTTGAGTAAAAGTATAGATACCTTTATAGAAGGTTACTCAAGTAAAAGTGAAAGTCACCCAGTAAAATACTACTATAGTAAAAGTCTAAAATTTGAATTTCACAATTTTCCTGTCCTGCAAAGCATTCAAAATGTAACAAGTACTTTTGGTTGTCATGGAAAATGTATGGACATTTTCTTTAGGAATGTAGTGAAGTAAAAGTAAAAGTTGTCAAAAATATAAATAGTAAAGTAAAGTACAGATACCCCCAAAAAACTACCTAAGTAGTACTTTAAAGTATTTTTACTTAAGTACTCCACACCACTGAGTATGTGGGATGTATGAAAAAGATAATCATACATACATAATTTATTATTTCCATTTATGGGCATGAATTTAAAATATGGGTATATCCTATATATCATGCCCTTTAAGCAGACACTGTGTGTGACAAAAAGATGACAATTACTAATTATTTATCCTACCCTCTTTTCTAGGAATGGGTTCTATTCTCAGAAACCTGGTGTCACATAAACGTACAGAAAGAAACAGGCATGTTGAAACCAACAAGAGGACATACAGGGTATATACATAGTAAGTAAAACAGCTATCTATCTGCCTATTTGTGTGGCTTCCTGTCTTGGTCTGGAGTAGCTAGAGGAGATGACCTCTTCTTGCAGAGTGGAAATGTAATTTTACAGCCTGTTAGTTAGGCTTTGAACATCAACTGTAAACAGGACAGGAGAGGTGGGTACTTGTGTGTGTTGGGGGCCACACCCCCAGACAGCCAGGCCCACTAGAACCTCTTTGGTAGGGGGCCCTTACCACCAGGTCAACAGTCTCTCTGGTCAGGCTTCAAGCGTGTAAACACTGAGAGGGTGGATGGCTCCAGTGAACCAAACATAATAAGCACACTTACATATAATTACACCAGGTGACAGAGAGAAGGAGTAACAGAGAGAGAGAGCGAGATGGAGGGAGAGAGAGAGAGATAGCACTAGAGAGAGAGTATGAGAGGGAGATGCTGAGAGAGAAGGAGAGTGAAGAAAGAGATTGAAAGAGAGAGTAAGAAAGAGAGAGGAAGAGAGAGAGTATGAGAGGGAGCAAGAAAGGCAATGAAAAATAAAAAGTGGTAGAACAATTGAAGGGAACACTTATTCAAACTGCTAATGAAACATTTTAATTTGGTGCCACTTTCCGAAACCCACCAATCAATATGTGACCCGTTTCAAGAAACTAGGCGTATGTTGGACGTCACTACTTCACAGGAGAGCCATTTTTTTCTTTCAGGTACCTTAATAACAAACTTGCATGCCATTTGTAAATTCAAATAATATTGTTAAATAACGAGCCTAGTTGGTTTAGCCACGGAAAAATACAGGAGCCTTCCCGCTAGTCATGATTGGCTGAGATAATGGATGGGCTGGGCATGCCGAGAGATGAGTTCGGATTGGTCTGCTATGTAGCATGTTTCTGTCTATAACATGAGCTGTTAAGTATGTGTAGATAATCCTGTCTACCATGGCTTTTTAGGAAATATTTAAGGAAGAACTGAAAAAGTTTTGCTACTGCTCTCTCATTGCTGCCCTGAAGTTAATAGCGCTATCGACAGATCAGTGGGAAAACGTTGTGAGGGACTACTTTCTGGAGGAAGATCATGCCATACGGACTCTCTCTGACTCTGAAAATGAATCAGACAATGAGGAAATCCCTGATTTAGGTAACAACATTTTCATTGAACCAGACATTGTAGTACTTCCGGGTTGGAGCGAGTAGTCGCACTTCGCTTCGCTCCACAGGTAATATTACATTTCATTACAGTACAACGGTTTGATTTGTTTGATCTGAGCAATTTTTCTTAGCTAGCTACATAGCCGTCTTTGTATCAAAGATAATTGTGTAGTTTAGAGTAATTATCGAGGTTAGCTAGCCAGCTATTTTCGTCCTTCTAACGTAGTCAACACTGCTAGCTAGCCAGCTAGCCAACTTCTACCGAATAGCAGCACTGTAGAAACTATTACATTACAACGGAACGACTTGATTAGTGTAGTGTTAGCTAGCTACATAGTTGTCTTTGCTGTCTTTGTATCTAAGATAATTGTGTAGTTTAGAGTAATTATCGAGGTTAGCTAGCCAGCTATTTTCGTCCGCCGCGCCGCGCCACCGTTCTCCTACCTAGTCAACAACTGCTAGCTAGCTAGTCAACTTCTACCGGCTAGCAGCACTGTAGAAACTAATACATTACAACGGAACGATTTGATTAGTGTAGTGTTAGCTAGCTACATAGTTGTCTTTGCTGTCTTTGTATCTAAGATAATTGTGTAGTTTAGAGTAATTATCGAGGTTAGCTAGCCAGCTATTTTCGTCCGCCGCGCCGCGCCACCGTCCTCCTACTAAGTCAACAACTGCTAGCTAGCTAGTCAACTTCTACCGACTAGCAGCACCGTAGAAACTAATAATACATTACAACGGAACGATTTGATTAGTGTAGTGTTAGCTAGCTACATAGTTGTCTTTGCTGTCTTTGTATCTAAGATAATTGTGTAGTTTAGAGTAATTATCGAGGTTAGCTAGCCAGCTATTTTCGTCGCCGCGCCACCGTTCTCCTACCTAGTCAACAAGTGCTAGCTAGCTAGTCAACTTCTACCGACTAGCAGCACTGTAGAAACTAATAATACATTACAACGGAACGATTTGATTAGTGTAGTGTTAGCTAGATACATAGTTGTCTTTGCTGTCTTTGTATCTAAGATAATTGTGTAGTTTAGAGTAATTATCGAGGTTATCGAGGTTACCTAGCCAGTTATCGAGGTTACCTAGCCAGCTACACTTTCAAACAAAGTCAACAACGCAGCCACTGCTAGCTAGCCTACTTCACCAGCCAGCAGTACTGTATCATTTTAATCATTTTAGTCAATAAGATTTTTGCAACGTAAGCTTAACTTTCTGAACATTCGAGACGTGTAGTCCACTTGTCATTCCAATCTCCTTTGCATTAGCGTAGCCTCTTCTGTAGCCTGTCAACTATGTGTCTGTCTATCCCTGTTCTCTCCTCTCTGCACAGACCATACAAACGCTTCACACCGCGTGGCCGCTGCCACTCTAACCTGGTGGTCCCAGCGCGCACGACCCACGTGGAGTTCCAGGTCTCCGGCAGCCTCTGGAACTGCCGATCTGCGGCCAACAAGGCAGAGTTCATCTCAGCCTATGCTTCCCTCCAGTCCCTCGACTTCTTGGCACTGACGGAAACATGGATTACCACAGATAACACTGCTACTCCTACTGCTCTCTCCTCGTCTGCCCACGTGTTCTCGCACACCCCGAGAGCTTCTGGTCAGCGGGGTGGTGGCACTGGGATCCTCATCTCTCCCAAGTGGACATTCTCTCTTTCTCCCCTGACCCATCTGTCTATCGCCTCCTTTGAATTCCATGCTGTCACAGTTACCAGCCCTTTCAAGCTTAACATCCTTATCATTTATCGCCCTCCAGGTTCCCTTGGAGAGTTCATCAATGAGCTTGACGCCTTGATAAGTTCCTTTCCTGAGGATGGCTCACCTCTCACAGTTCTGGGTGACTTTAACCTCCCCACGTCTACCTTTGACTCATTCCTCTCTGCCTCCTTCTTTCCACTCCTCTCCTCTTTTGACCTCACCCTCTCACCTTCCCCCCCTACTCACAAGGCAGGCAATACGCTTGACCTCATCTTTACTAGATGCTGTTCTTCCACTAATCTCATTGCAACTCCCCTCCAAGTCTCCGACCACTACCTTGTATCCTTTTCCCTCTCGCTCTCATCCAACACTTCCCACTCTGCCCCTACTCGGATGGTATCGCGCCGTCCCAACCTTCGCTCTCTCTCCCCCGCTACTCTCTCCTCTTCCATCCTATCATCTCTTCCCTCTGCTCAAACCTTCTCCAACCTATCTCCTGATTCTGCCTCCTCAACACTCCTCTCCTCCCTTTCTGCATCCTTTGACTCTCTATGTCCCCTATCCTCCAGGCCGGCTCGGTCCTCCCCTCCTGCTCCGTGGCTCGACGACTCATTGCGAGCTCACAGAACAGGGCTCCGGGCAGCCGAGCGGAAATGGAGGAAAACTCGCCTCCCTGCGGACCTGGCATCCTTTCACTCCCGCCTCTCTACATTTTCCTCTTCTGTCTCTGCTGCTAAAGCCACTTTCTACCACTCTAAATTCCAAGCATCTGCCTCTAACCCTAGGAAGCTCTTTGCCACCTTCTCCTCCCTCCTGAATCCTCCTCCCCCTCCCCCCCCTCCTCCCTCTCTGCGGATGACTTCGTCAACCATTTTGAAAAGAAGGTCGACGACATCCGATCCTCGTTTGCTAAGTCAAACGACACCGCTGGTTCTGCTCACACTGCCCTACCCTGTGCTTTGACCTCTTTCTCCCCTCTCTCTCCAGATGAAATCTCGCGTCTTGTGACGGCCGGCCGCCCAACAACCTGCCCGCTTGACCCTATCCCCTCCTCTCTTCTCCAGACTATTTCCGGAGACCTTCTCCCTTACCTCACCTCGCTCATCAACTCATCCTTGACCGCTGGCTACGTACCTTCCGTCTTCAAGAGAGCGAGAGTTGCACCCCTTCTGAAAAAACCTACACTCGATCCCTCCGATGTCAACAACTACAGACCAGTATCCCTTCTTTCTCTTCTCTCCAAAACTCTTGAACGTGCCGTCCTTGGCCAGCTCTCCTGCTATCTCTCTCAGAATGACCTTCTTGATCCTAATCAGTCAGGTTTCAAGACTAGTCATTCAACTGAGACTGCTCTTCTCTGTGTCACGGAGGCGCTCCGCACTGCTAAAGCTAACTCTCTCTCCTCTGCTCTCATCCTTCTAGACCTATCGGCTGCCTTTGATACTGTGAACCATCAGATCCTCCTCTCCACCCTCTCCGAGTTGGGCATCTCCGGCGCGGCCCACGCTTGGATTGCGTCCTACCTGACAGGTCGCTCCTACCAGGTGGCGTGGCGAGAATCTGTCTCCGCACCACGTGCTCTCACCACTGGTGTCCCCCAGGGCTCTGTTCTAGGCCCTCTCCTATTCTCGCTATACACCAAGTCACTTGGCTCTGTCATATCCTCACATGGTCTCTCCTATCATTGCTATGCAGACGACACACAATTAATCTTCTCCTTCCCCCCTTCTGATAACCAGGTGGCGAATCGCATCTCTGCATGTCTGGCAGACATATCAGTGTGGATGACGGATCACCACCTCAAGCTGAACCTCGGCAAGACGGAGCTGCTCTTCCTCCCGGGGAAGGACTGCCCGTTCCATGATCTCGCCATCACGGTTGACAACTCCATTGTGTCCTCCTCCCAGAGTGCTAAGAACCTTGGCGTGATCCTGGACAACACCCTGTCGTTCTCAACTAACATCAAGGCGGTGACCCGTTCCTGTAGGTTCATGCTCTACAACATTCGCAGAGTACGACCCTGCCTCACACAGGAAGCGGCGCAGGTACTAATCCAGGCACTTGTCATCTCCCGTCTGGATTACTGCAACTCGCTGTTGGCTGGGCTCCCTGCCTGTGCCATTAAACCCCTACAACTCATCCAGAACGCCGCAGCCCGTCTGGTGTTCAACCTTCCCAAGTTCTCTCACTCCGCTCCTCCGCTCTCTCCACTGGCTTCCAGTTGAAGCTCGCATCCGCTACAAGACCATGGTGCTTGCCTACGGAGCTGTGAGGGGAACGGCACCTCCGTACCTTCAGGCTCTGATCAGGCCCTACACCCAAACAAGGGCACTGCGTTCATCCACCTCTGGCCTGCTCGCCTCCCTACCTCTGAGGAAGTACAGTTCCCGCTCAGCCCAGTCAAAACTGTTCGCTGCTCTGGCACCCCAATGGTGGAACAAACTCCCTCACGACGCCAGGTCAGCGGAGTCAATCACCACCTTCCGGAGACACCTGAAACCCCACCTCTTTAAGGAATACCTAGGATAGGATAAAGTAATCCTTCTAACCCCCCCCCTTAAAAGATTTAGATGCACTATTGTAAAGTGGTTGTTCCACTGGATATCATAAGGTGAATGCACCAATTTGTAAGTCGCTCTGGATAAGAGCGTCTGCTAAATGACTTAAATGTAATGTAAATGTAGAGTATTCTGATGACAATGGTGGGGTAGAAACAGTGTTGTTGTCACGGAAGAAGATGACTGAGTTTTGAAATCAGTGGAATGCCCTGTGGAAGCAGAGAGATGATTGCCAAATGCGGAGAGAGTCCAAAAAGAGAACACAGAAAGAAGGCTGTTGTATGAAACACCTGTCTCTGGATTACATCTTCAAACTAAGGGCAACCATGGCATCCATGACAGAGCGAGGGAGAAGCATTGATCCATGTATACGGTTAAGAGTCTAGCTACATTTTCAGATATTATACGTTTCTACTTTTGTCAGAAAGTCGTTTTCATCGCTAGTTAACCTGTTTGGGGTGCAGCCCGACACCGGTACACTTATGACAACATCCAGCTCAAGTGCAGGGCGCGAAATTCAAAATATATTTTTTTTAAATATTTAACTTTCACACATTAACAAGTCCAAGACACCAGATGAAAGGTACACATCTTGTGAATCAAGCCAACATGTCCAATTTTTTAAATGTTTTACAGGGAAGACACAATATGTAAATCTATTAGCTAACCACGTTAGCAAAATACACCACTATTCTTACTCCATCAGTTTTTTACTCCATCAGTAGCTATCACAAATTCGACCAAATAAAGATATAAATAGCCACTAACCAAGAAACAACTTCATCAGATGACAGTCTGATAACATATTTATTGTATATTTATTGTATGTATTGTTCGAAAAATGTGCATATTTCAGGTATAAATCATAGTTTACATTTCAGCTACAATCAGAAATTGCACCGAAAGCAGCCATAATATTTACAGACACCAACGTCAAATACCTAATTACTCATCATAAAACATTTCTGAAAAATACATAGTGTACAGCAATTGAAAGACAGGCATCTTGTGATTCCAGACAATATTTCCGATTTATTAAATGTTTTACAGCGAAAACAAAATGTAGCGTTATATTAGCGTAGCCACAATAGCCAGAAACACTTGGGCGCCCACGACCAGTTCACATGCACGACAGATATTAGAAATAGCATCATAAAATGTTTCTTACTTTTGGTGATCTTCCGTCAGAATGTTGGACAAGGTGTCCTTTGTCCAGAACAGTCGTTGTTTTGATCTGGAACGGCAAATATCCCTCTTCATTTAGCATGGGCACTTGCCAAGTGGCACGGATCACTCCAACGTCAACAAAGTCAGAGAACGGAACACGGCAAAACTCCCGAAAAAATTTCAATAATCTGATTAAACTATATTGAAAAAACATACGTTACGATGATATGGTCACATGTATCAAATAAAATCTAAGACGGAGATGTTAGTCGTCCATAACGAGAGCAAAACAGAAGGCAAATTCATGTCCTCTTTCGCGCGCTCCAGAAACAGGAAATGGACGGTCACGTCAAACAAAGAGCTTTAATTCCACCTCAGACCAAGATAAACACGACATTTTTTCTCTCACCGCCTCTTGACAACCAGGGGAAGGTGTATGAAGTGTATGTAGACTCTTACGTATCACGCCCATGTATAGGCATGAAGTTGAACAGAGCATCGATTTCTGACATTCCACTTCCTGGTCAGGAAGTGTGCTGCAGAATGACTTCTGTTTCACTCAGAGAAATAATTCAAACGGTTTTAGAAACTAGAGAGTGTTTTCTATCCAATAGTAATAATAATATGCATATTGTACGAGCAAGAATTGAGTACGAGGCCGTTTGAAATGGGCACGATTTAACTGGCTACTCAATACTGCCCCTTGCAGCCATAACAGGTTAAAGGCTGGCTGGCTCACTAACTTTATATGTATGATCTGTGTATGAGCTGTAGAAAGAGGCCAGGTTCCCGAGTTGGAATTCCCAGTTGTTTTGAACGTGGGATTAGACTTTTGATTATGGTTTATTGTTTAGCTAGCTTGCTAGCTATATGTCTGAACAAAAGACTCCATTATGCATGTAACCATTTCACTGTATTGTTTACACCTTCTGTATCCTGTGCATGTGACAAATAAACTTAGATTGCATTTGATATAGTGTGTGTTTACCAGAGATGGTAATGTGAAGAACAACATGACCTGCACAAAAGTCAGATTAGGATATCGACCAAGGACTAGATAAAGTGAATTTTTTATTTTTTATACTACTTTCATCACTTTTAGTCTTGAAATCTTTGGTTATTTACTACACTGTGATTCCTTAAATAGATGGGTGGGGCTAAGGGTAAAGAGGGTGTGAACAATGCTGAATGGGTGTATTCCTCTGTGTTTGAGAGATTCTCTTCAGTTCTTTTAATTGTAAAAGGATCATCATGAGTTCATGGGTTCACTCATACCCAAGCTGATAGATACACTGAGATGGCGCTGTAGTGGATAGCCAATTCTGCTATTTTGTGGGGGGGGGTTTTATGCTGATCTTAACTTTTTTGTACATAATGTTTCCCGCCATCATTTCTTATGAACAAAAACAGCTTCTGGATATCAGAACAGCGATCACTAACCTCGATTTGGATGAAGATTTCTACTTCAACAATTTTGGCAGCTCTGGATGTTATGTTTACCAGGCCCTGATCTCCGGGACTCGAAAGAGGAAGCGGTGCTTCATGATTAGACTATGTCGGCGAGCATCTAGACTGCCAGTGCCCTCTGTTCAGTTGCCGAACGTACAAGCACTAAAGAATAAACTGGATGAGCTCAGTTCAAGACTATCCTATCAACCAGACCTGAAGGACTGTAATGTCCCATATTTTTTGTCGTGGCTGAACAAGGACATGAATAATATACACCTCTCTGGCTTTTCCATGCATTGTCAAGATCGGACGTCAGCTTCAAGTAAGATGAGATGGGTAGGGGTGTGTTTCTGTCTTAACAACAGCTGGTGTGCAATATTAAGGAAGTCACAAGTTTTTGCTTGCCTGAGTTTTCATCTATATTTTTTGTAGCTGTCTATTTACCACCACAAACTGATGCTGGCACTAAGACCGCACTCAACGAGCTGCATAGGGCTATAAGCAAACAAGAAAATGTACATTCAGAGGCCGTACTTCTCGTTGCCGGTGATTTTAATGCAGGGAAACTTAAATCCGTTTGACCTAATTTTTACCAGCATGTCACCGTGGCAACTAGAGGCAACAAAACTCTAGAACACCTTTCACACAGAAATGCATACAAGGCTCTCATTCACCCTCCCTTTTGAACATCTGGCCATGACTCTTAACTCCTGATTCCTGCTTACAAGCAAAAACTCAAGTAGGAAGTACCAGTGATGTGCTCAATACGGAAGTGGTCTGATGAAGTGGAAGATAAGCTACATGACTGTTTTGCTAGCACAGACTGGAAAATGTTCTGGGATTCATCCGATGACATTGAGGAGTTCACCACATCAGTCACTGGCTTCAATAATAAGTGCATTGCAACGTCGTCTCTACAATGACTGTACGTACATATCCCAACCAAAAGCCATTGATTACAGGCAACATCTGCACTGAGCTAAAGATTAGAGCTGCCGCCAGGGACGGGCAAAAAACAAAAAATTCAATTACGAAATAAACTATAAAATACGTATTTTGAAATATATTTCATTAAAATACATTTGTAAATAGTCGACACGAACAGCAACAACATACTCAATAACGTTTACAAAAAGGTTTTACTTTCTATGACTGTGATATGTTGTTGTTTAACTACCTTAGTTAAATGCACTGAATATACACTATATATACAAAAGTATGCGGACACCCCTTCAAATGAGTGGATTCGGCTATTTCAGCCACACCCGTTGTTGACAGGTGCATAAAATCGAGCACACAATCATGCAATCTCCATAGACAAACATTGGCACTAGAATGGCCTTACTGAAAAGCTCAGTGACTTTCAATGTGTTACCGTCATAGGATGCAACCTTTCCAACGAGTCAATTTGTCAGATTTCTGCCCTGCTAGAGCTGCACCGGTCAAATGTAAGTGGCGTTATTGTGAAATGGAAACATCTAGGAGCAACAATGGCTTAGCCATGAAGTGGTAGGCCACACAAGCTCACAGAATGAGACCGCTGTGTGCTGAAGCGCGTATCGCATACAAATCGTCTGTCCTCGGTTGCTAAACCCACTACCGAGTTCCAAACTGCCTCTGAAAGCAACGTCAGCACAAGAACTGTTCGTCGGGAGCTTCATGAAATGGGTTTCCATGGCCGAGCAGCAGCACACAAGCCTAAGTTTACCTAATTCAGCGCACAATAGTCTAAGATTGCAATGCCAAGTTTCTGTTGGAGTAGTGTAAAGCTCGTCGCAATTGGACACTGGAGCAGTGGAAACGCGTTCTCTGGAGTGAAGAATCTTCACCATCTGGCAGTCTGACGGACAAATCTAGGTTAGGCGGATGCCAGTGGTTTAAATTACTTAAGTAAAAATACTTTAAAGTACTACTTAAGTTGGGGTATCTTTACTTTACTATTTATATTTTGTCAACTTTTACTTTTAAAAGTACTTTTTACTCCATACATGTTCCCTGACGAATTCAAATTCAAAATTCAAATATGGTCAAATTCATGCACTTATCAAGAGAACATCCCTGGTCATCCCTATTGCCTCTGATATAGCGGACTCACTAAACACAAATGCTTCATTTGTAAATTATGTCTGAGTGTTGGAGTGTGCCCCTGGCTATCGATAAATAAAAAAACAAGAACATTGTGTCGTCTGGTTTGCTAAATATAAGAAATTTGAAATTATTTATACTTTTACTTTTAATACTTAAGTATATATTAGCAACTGCATTTACTTTTGATACTTAAGTACATTTAAAACAAAATACTTTTAGACTTTTACTCAAGTAGTATTTTACTGGGTGACTTTCACTTTTACTTGAGTCATTTTCTATTAAGGTATCTTTACTTTTACTCAAGTATGACTGTTGGGCACTTTTCCCACCACTGGCGGATGCCAGGAGAATGCTATCTGCCCCAATGCATAGTGCCAACTGTACATTTTGGTGGAGGAGGAATAATGGTCTGGGGCTTTTCTTCATGGTTCGGGCTAGGCCCCTTAGTTCCAGTGAAGGGAAATCTTAACGCTACAGCATACAATGACATTCGAGACAATTCTGTGCTTCCAACTTTGTGGCAACAGTATGGGGAAGGCCCTTTATTGTTTCAGCATGACAATGCCCTCGTGCACAAAGCGAGATCCATACAGAAATGGTTTGTCGAGATCGGTGTGGAAGGACTTCAACCTGACCTCAACCCCATCGAACACCTTTGGGATGAATTGGAACGCCGACTGCGAGCCAGGCCTAATCGCCCAACATCAGTGCCCGACCTCACTAATGCTATTGTGGCTGAATGGAAGTAAGTCCTCGCTGCAATGTTCCAATGTTATAGCAGCAAAGGGGGGACCAACTCCATATTAACGCCCATGATTTTGGAGTGAGATGTTCAACGAGCAGGTGTCCACATACATTTGGTCATGTCTGGATAAGAGCGTCTGCTAAATGACCAAAATGTAAATGTATATGTGAAAATTAACATATCAAAATGATCTGCAAAGCACAGTGGGTATTATTATTGGCCTTGTTTTGAGGTCATGTCTAGATGGGATACAGCTTAACCTAATTCTCCTAACCTGCTAGATTAATTATCCTAACCTGCTGTGTAAATTCTCCTAAACCTGCTACGAAAAGTCAAATTTGACAAAAGCTGTAATCCCTCTGGACAAAACCTTGTTTCGGGGCATCCCGAGTGGCGCAGGGGTCGAAGGCAAAAGTATTGTGGAGCTCATCCACCTAAATATAAACAGTACCAGCACCCAAAATGAGTAGCAGCACCTATCTCACTCCAAGTCAAGCACTTGTGCCAGGATAACAAGCTCTCCCTCAACCATTGAGAGCATCTTGACTTGTTGCATCACTGCTTGGTATGGCAATTGCTTGGCATCCGTCCGCAAGGAGCTACAGAGGGTAGTACATACGGCCCAGTACATCACTAGGGCTGAGCTCCCTACAATCCAGGACCTCTATACCAGGCGGTGTCAGAGGAAGGCCCTAATAATTGGCAAACGACTCCAGGCACTCAAGTCATAGACTGTTGTCTCTACTACCATACCGATGCACCAAGTCTGGAACCAACAGGACACTGAACAGCTTCTACCCCAAGCCATAAGACTACTAAAATAGCTACCTGGACTTTCTTCATTGGCCCTTTTGACTCCTCACATACGCTGCTGCTACTATTTATTATCTATCCTGTTGTCTAGTTACTTTATTCCTAGTTATATGTACATATCTACCTCAATTACCCTGTACCCCTGCACATCAACTCGGTACTGGTACCCTGTGTATATAGCCAAGTTATCGTTATTCATTGTGTATTTATTCCTTGATTTATTATTTTCCTATATTTTTTCTTTGCTTTGTTGGGAAGGGCCCGTAAGTAAGCATTTCACTGTTAATCAAGACCTGTTGTTTACGGAGCATGTGGCAAATACAATTGTATTGTATTTGACGAATGTATCGATTCAATAGCACAACGTAGACGTTAATTAGCGTATATTCCACGTTAAATGTAATTTCATTGAAATGACGTGGAAACAACGTTGATTCAACCAGTGTGTGCCCGTTGGGTTATTACCTCGGGCGTGTAGTCTTGTGAAAAATGCAGGAGGCCTCGGACTGAAAAGGAGTGTGAACAAAGAGAGATAGAGAGGCTATAATGAACCTAGAGAGACATGAGAGGTTAGACCACACACACACACACACACACACACACACACACACACACACACACACACACACACACACACACACACACACACACACACACACACACACACACACACACACACACACACCTGGAGCTAAAACAAATGATTTCTTTTCATCCCTTAGGGTCTCCCTTGGGACCGTTAAATAACACATTTCATATGAGAGGTTGATGTACCATGCATGTTTTCAAATGGAACACAAAGTTATGCCAAGGTAAAATAATTTTTGCACTTTTGTGGCATACACTTTCATTTAATTGATTTATTCATTTGATGGCGTAGAAGAAAATATCTTTCCCAATCAGAGGACAAACTGAGTCACACTCGAATAGGACTGGCTCAAGATACGGCATGCTATTTGGGACTTCTGATGGAAAAATCATACAGGTACGGATTATTCCATCAATTCCAATTTCTCTAAATAAGAAATCCAGAGAGGTTGATTCAAATTGATTGAATCAAATAAGAAGGAGACTGAGAGACCTGTTCTGTTCTACCTTCCCTATTTTAAATGACTGTATATGTGTGAAAGTAAACGTTATCTATCAACGTCCGAGTTTCGCTCTATTTTTATTTTATTTTTTTACAAACACCCATTTATACCTAGTCTTGGTTTACCCAGGGAGAGAAAGAAAGAAACTACACAAAAATGTAATAAAAAGTGGCAGCAACAACGCAGCTTTCTTCAAATACAACACCTGCCACAGTAAAATCAAGGTTGTTCAAGATTCTGTAGATAGCAAAATAAGTACTCTAGCACACATTCAATTCTTCTGCTTCAATAAAAGTAACTAAAAGTAGATCTCTTGGTGTTAATCATACACTACAACAACAATGTTGCTCGGAAAATCTATGAAATAGAACACAATAACTTCAGTTCAGTTGGACTGAACCTAAAGTTTAATTGGAGTTTTTCAATAATGATTCAGTGGGAGGCTTGTTTCTTTAAAGTCTCTGGGAAGAAGAGGCACGGTGATGAAGTAGGGAGCAGTGTCTCTGATACAAATACCCCTGCAGGGAAACTGAACGTCCAGCAAAGTTCAGCCACAGCAAATATGTGGCCATGTTCGTTAGTTTTGTCAGATGTAATAGAAAGGCCAGGCATTTGTGCTCTTTCTCAACAGGCGTAGAATAATGGAGTCCTTTACTCATATTGTCTGTGTGTGTGTGCATGTGAATGTGTGAGATGATCATAAGCAAGTAAGCGCGTGAGTGTGTGTGTGAGCATACCTCTTTTGGCATGGCTCAATTTGACCCATGTGACCAGGAACAGATCAGAGTGGCTGTGGTGATCTCATTACACACACACCTGGAGCTAGATTTTTTAAATTCCTTTTCATCCCTTAGGGTCTCCCTTGGGACCGTTAAATAACACATTTCATAGGAGAGGTTGATGTACCATGCATGTTTTCAAATGAAACACAAAGTTATGCCAAGGTAAAATAATTCATATTGTTGAACGTTTTTGCACTTTTGTACATAGGCATACACTTTCATTTAATTGATTTATTCATTTGATGGCATAGAAGAAAATATCTTTCCCAATCAGAGGACAAACTGAGTCACACTCGAATAGGACTGGCTCAAGATGCGGCATGCTATTTGGGACTTCTGATGGAAAAATCATACAGGTACGGATTATTCCATCAATTCCAATTTCTCTAAATAAGAAATCCAGAGAGGTTGATTCAAATTGATTGAATCAAATAAGAAGGAGACTGAGAGACCTGTTCTGTTCTACCTTCCCTATTTTAAATGACTGTATATGTGTGAAAATAAATGATCTATCAACATCCGAGTTTCGCTCATTTTTTTTTTACAAACACCCATTTATACCTAGTCTTGGTTAACCCAGGGAAAAAGAAAAATAAACAAAAAAATAAATGTTATAAAAAGTGGCAGCAACGACGCAGCTTTCTTCAAATACAACACCTGCCACAGTCAAATCAAGGTTGTTCAAGATTCTGTAGATAGTCATTTACTCATATTGTCTGTGTGTGTGTGCATGTGAATGTGTGAGATGATCCTAAGCAAGTAAGCGCGTGAGTGTGTGTGTGAGCATACCTCTATTGGCATGGCTCAATTTGACTCATGTGACCAGGAACAGATCAGATTGGCTGTGGTGGTCTCATCGCACACATATGATCTGGCTCCATCTCTGTCATCCTGCCCAGCCAATACAGTAAATAGACGGAGTACAGCACTAACATTACCCAAGAGACTTTTATGACCAGTCGAGAGACAAGCCAGCAGCATACCATCCTGTATCCCACTGCTGGCTTGCTTCTGAAGCTAAGCAGAGTCGGTCCTGGTCGGTCCCTGGCTAGGAGACCAGACGCTGCTGGAAGTGGTGTTGGAGGGCCTGGAGTGGGCACTCTTCCCTCTGTTCTAAGGAGATCCCAGGGCAGTCAACAGGGGACATTGCCCTGCGTTGCGTGTTGTCTTTCAGATGGGATGTTAAATGGGTGTCCCGACTCTCTGTGGTCATAAAAAATCCCATGGCACTTATTGTAAGAGTATGTGCCATCGTGACCACTTAATCATCCCCTCATTCCTAATTGGCATATATCACTGGCACAAAAATGGTTGCCGTGCATCACCCAGGTGGGTGCTACACATTGGTGGTAAATGAGGTTAGTTTCCCCCTACTGTGTAAAGTGCTTTGAGTACCTCAGTTGGTAGAAAAGTGCTGTCAGAGTGTAGGCAATGTTATTGTTAGTACAACAACTGGTTAATTATTTCTACGAAGTCTTTCCAAAACAATAGTATTTGAATATAATGACAGAACATGAAATCAATCCATACTAAGATTAAGCCTAATCCTGCACTAAAAAAGCATTTTCAACGGAGATTCTCCATTGTGCTTGCTTTGTAGTCCAGGACTAGGCTTAATCTGTGTCCGGGAAACCTCCCCTAAAGGCCCCTAAACACATGCAAAACGCAACCTTTTATTTGCACTGTCCTGCACTGCTCCATATCAAACTCAAACATACTAGAAGATTGCTATGGATTAAGGAAGCCAATAGGAACTCTAAAGACTTTAATGTCTGCATAGCATTTTCTCTCCTACTGTGGAAGGAAGGCTCTCACCACATCGACATGATGTTCAGAGAACTCACATTATTAACACCTTCTATAGTACAAACCAAAGGGCTAATAAAAAAGATGGGAGACACATCTTTGTAATCTTCTCTATGTTCCAGTTGTTAGTTAGTTAGACCCATCTTTTCATCCTCTCTCCCTCCGCTCCTCCACCTCCTCCTCATCTCTTCATCCTCCCTCTCTCCCTCCACTCCTCCACCTCCTCCTCACCTCATCTCTTCATCCTCCCTCTCTCCCTCTACTCCTCCACCACCTCCTCCCCTCATCTCTTCATCCTCCCTCTCTCCCTCCACTCCTCCACCTCCTCCTCCCCTCATCTCTTCATCCTCCCTCTCTCCCTCCACTCCTCCACCTCATCCTCCCCTCATCTCTTCACCCTCCCTCTCTCCCACTCCTCCACCTCCTCCTCACCTCATCTCTTCATCCTCCCTCTTTCCCTCCACTCCTCCACCTCCTCCACCTCCTCCTCACCTCACCTCATCTCTTCATCCTCATCCCTCTCTCCCTCCACTCCTCCACCACCTCCTCCCCTCATCTCTTCATCCTCCCTCTCTCCCTCCACTCTTCCACCACCTCCTCCCCTCATCTCTTCATCCTCCCTCTCTCCCTCCACTCCTCCACCTCATCCTCCCCTCATCTCTTCATCCTCCCTCTCTCCTGCCACTCCTCTCTCTCTTCACTTCCTCCTCAGTCTGTGCTCACTCGCTCTATCCTTCCACTCCTCTACCTCCTCACCCCATCTCTCTCCCTCCACTCCTCCACTCCTCCTCCTTTGTCTGTGCTCCCTCTCTCCCCACCCTGCCCTGCCCTCCTCCTGCTCCTTTTGCTCCTCTGGACACAGACCTCCCTGCTGGGGATAAGGTGGAAGAAGTGAAGGGGAGGTGGTGGAGGGAAGGAGGAGATGGTGGAGGGGAGCAGTGGAGGAGGAAGAAAAGAACAGTGCCAAATTAATTTTTGCTCAGGCAACCATCCTGATAAACCAACGAGACAGTCATTGACACAGACATGGTCGTGTAGCAACAAGATCAGAATGCCGTGAATCAAGAGGTTGTGAGTTCAAATCTCAGGTGAGGACATGTTGAATAATAGTTATTGTATAAATAAATAATAATGTATGTCAAAGTATGTGAAACACTGACTATTTTGTGACGTTCTGGGGACATTCTAAATACTTTTTGTTGGCAGGGAATCACCTGTGAAATCTCATGTAAAAAATATTCATTTTAAATCCAAAACCACATGATATCACATGTGAAATCTCATATGTGAAATAAAATTGTACAAAATTGTACGTGGAAATTGTACAATTGGGTTTTATCTGTAAGGTAACTACGTGTATAGCACTTGGACAAGCTAGTGATAAGGCTGCAGGCTCATTCCTTTGCACAGGAAATCTGTTACAAATGGCACCCTAGTGTTCCCTTTGTAGTGCTCTACTTTTGACCAAGGCTTTGGTCAAAAGTAATGCACTATATAAAGAATAGGGTACTATTTGGGACACAGCCAGAGTTAGGACCTGTCTCCTGCTGCACAGACAGACGCAAAGAACTGTTTCCAGCAAACTATTACATGACTGATTGAATGAACCGGGAGACTGTCTTTATGAAGGACCTTATTACCAACCAATTGTCAGGATTACACCAATGAGGGCAAGAAAAGTAGGTTGTGATGCCCACAATAAGAGTCATTCATATGACACTGCCTTGCCGTAGTGTCTACCTCTCTCACTGTGCAATCACAGAGGATGTGTCCCAAATGGCACTGTATTCCCTATATAATGCACTACTTCTGACCAGAGCCCTATGGGCCAAATAGGATGCCATTTGGGACATAGCCAAAGTAATATTACCAGGTAGTGGAAACCGAGACCACTGACTCTGACCAGACCCTACAACAAAGGAGATATGGAAGAGTACTCCAAATGCGTCTCTCCATCTTACCTCTTACCTTTAACTCACTCACTCCACCTCTTTCTGCTCTTTCCCCTCTCTTCTTTCAATTGCAATCCTCCTGCCTCCAGTCTAGATGATTACAGTGCTGAACCAGGCTCTCTGGTCTGTGGATGCTGACCGAGCCCCAACATCCCACCACCCCACCACCCCTCCACCGGCTCCAGGAGAAGGCATATGATCCATTAGCTCAGCCCAGGGCTCGACTGACCATTCTTCATCCCCATTTGTCTTTTCCCTTCCTGCCTCATCTCCCTCTCTCCTCTCTTTGTGAATGACTGAAAAGACCACATACTGAAATATTTCTATTTATAAATGGCTTTTGAATTGGCTTTGAATAGGGGCTTTCGGGTTCCTCTACATACCTGTGTTAAAAGTTCACTCCATGCAACACAGCCTACTGTATATGACAGTGACTCCGCGAGAACAGCTCCAAATTATTTATGAATTGATTTTGAGCTTCGTAGCTGTGAGAAGTCAACTATAAAGACACACTAGTCTGTAAATACACTATAAGACAAGACACACTAAAAATGCTTAGAGAGAGACATGGAAAAGGAGGAAAACAGAGAAAAATTGTTTCCTTTAATGATTTGTTCTACCACCACTAAATCCATTACCTCTGCGAAGGGAGAGAGGGGGGAAATAGAGCCAACAGTAGTACAATGGCTTCCTGTCACGTCCCAGAGTTACTCATCTTGTCTTGTTTAATCAGGTAGTAAGGCTGTGTGGGTCAATATTAACCCCCTGGACCATGTGCTGTGAGTAACATGGTCCAGGCCACTCTCAAATGGCTGGCTCTGATAAGCTGGCCTGCCATCAGACTGCAAGCTTATTGGTTCCCCAGGAATTTGTGATGTAATTTGAAAATTGTCTCCATGGACTCCTTCCATGGTACGTTCCCTATTCCCTATACAGGTCCCTCTATATAGGGACCTACTTGTAACGGCAGTCTAAGTCGTCCTCCTCCTCAGACGAGGAGAGGCGAGAAGGATCGGAGGACCAATGTGCAGCGTGGTAAGTTTCCATGATTTAATGAACATGAAAACTAGACAAAATACAAACAACAAACGTACTAACCGAAACAGTCCCGTGTGGCACAAACACAGACACAGGAAACAACCACCCACAATCCCCAACACAAAACAAGCCACCTATATATGATTCTCAATCAGGGACAACGATTGACAGCTGCCTCTGATTGAGAACCATATTAGGCCGAACACAGAAACAGACAAACTAGACACACAACATAGAATGCCCACCCAGCTCACGTCCTGACCAACACTAAACAAGCAAAACACATAAGAACTATTGTCAGGACGTGACACTACTGTTGAAGTCAGAAGTTTACATACACCTTAGCCAAATACATTTACTCAGTTTTTCACAATTCTTGACATTTAATCCTAGTAAAAATTCCCTGTCTTAGGTCAGTTAGGATCACCACTTTATTTTAACAATGTGAAATGTCAGAATAATAGCAGAGAGAATGATTTATTTCAGCTTTTATTTCTTTCATCACATTCCCAGTGGGTCAGAAGTTTACATACACTCAATTAGAATTTGGCAGCATTGCCTTTAAATTGTTTTACTTGGGTCAAACTTTTCGGGTAGCCTTTCACAAGCTTCCCACAATAAGTTGGGTGAATTTTGGCCCATTCCTCCTGACAGAGCTGGTGTAACTGAGTCAGGATTGTAGGCCTCCTTGCTCACACACACTTTTTCAGTTCTGCCAACAAAATTTCTATAGGATAGAGGTCAGGGCGTTGTGATGGCCACTCCAATAACTTGACTTTGTTGTCCTTAAGCCATTTTGCCACAACTTTGGAAGTATGCTTGCTGTCATTGTCCATTTGGAAGACCCATTTGTGACCAAGCTTTAACTTCCTGACTGATGTCTTGAGATGTTGCTTCAATATATCCACATCATTTTCCATCCTCATGATGCCATCTATTTTGTGAAGTGCACCAGTCCCTCCTGCAGCAAAGCACCCCCACAACATGATGCTGCCACCCCCGTGCTTCACGGTTGGGATGGTGTTCTTCGGCTTGTAAGCCTCCCCCTTTTTCCTCCAAACATAACAATGGTCATTATGGCCAAACAGTTCTATTTTTGCTTCATTAGTCCAGAGGACATACCTCCAAAAAGTATGATCTTTGTCCCCATGTGCAGTTGCAAACCGTAGTCTTGGTTTTTTATGGTGGTTTTGGAGCAGTGGCTTCTTCCTTGCTGAGCGGTCTTTCAGGTTATGTTGATACAGGACTAGTTTTTACTGTGGATATAGATACTTTTGTATCTGTTTCCTCCAGCATCTTCACAAGATCCTTTGCTGTTGTTCTGGGATTGATTTGCACTTTTCCTGAGTGGTATGACAGCTGCGTGGTCCCATGGTGTTTATACTTGTGTACTATTGTTTGTACAGATGAACGTGGTACCTTCAGCCATTTGAAAATTACTCCCAAGGATGAACCAGACTTGTGGAGGTCTACATTTTTTTTCTGAGGTGAGGTCTTGGCTGATTTCTTTTGATTTTCCCATGATGTCAAGCAAGGAGGCACTGCGTTTGAAAGTAGGCCTTGAAATACATCCACAGGTACACCTCCAATTGACTCAAATGATGTCAATTAGCAGAAGCTAATAAAAGAAGCTTCTAAAGCCATGACATCATTTTTTTTTAATTTCCCAAGCTGTTTAAAGGCACAGTCAACTTAGTGTATGTAAACTTCTGATCCACTAGAATTGTGATACAGTGAATTACAAGTGAAATAATCTGTCTGTAAACAATTGTTGGTAGATATCCTAACCGACTTGCCAAAACTATAGTTTGTTAACAAGAATTTTTGGAGTGGTTGAAAAACGAGTTTTAATGACTCCAACCTCAGTGTATGTAAACTTCCGACTTCAACTGCACATGGGGATTTGGGAATAGTGTGCTATTTGGGATAAAACCCATGTGTCTGCAGATTCTGTATGATCCGTTGAATGATCGTATTCTTTGGGGAGGTTGCTGATGGGGAACTTTTTGGGGAACTTTCCGTTTAGATGCCTTTAAGCTAGAGACCTAAATTGAAAAATAACAAATCGGCCACCCCACCTCTGTTTTGGTAAAAAGCTGAGGGATGGGCCTGGAGAAATGTAACCACTCTCAAATTCATAACCATGCTTTGAGGCTAAAGAGTGTTTGTTCACATTTCTGTTGTTTACAAACATTTGAGTAAATAAAACAAGCTTATATTTTGGGAACTGATAGGGTACGAGAGTTGAACTAAGCTCATGAGACATAAGGTGACATACCTAAAGAAATCTATGAGAATATTTAATTCATGTGTGCATTAAAGTATGCATAGAAAATGTTTCTTTTTTCAGCTGGGGAGAATGGAAAAGTTCTTGAACTCCAGAACTTCAGGGAGAAAAATACCTCTTTTTAAATCGATTCTTGAGGCTACCGAAATGTGTAGGTGCAAATGTTCAAAAGTGTCGTCAATGTTTTCACCTCCAAATGTTTTTAAAATGAATTTGAAGTAGTTAGGTTTCTGTCCCTTGTTGTTTTTGTCAGCGTTTGGGACTGTAGACTTGATGATAAATTGAGGACATAATTTACACGTTTAAAAGTTTACTTCTTTAACGTTTATTTAATCAACTCCTTTATTACCATTAACTAAATAAACTGAAATACACAAAAGCAAGACGTTGTATAATTAAGGTTGAACTAATCACAGTGTGCCCTCTAGTTGTAACATTGTTCACAATGCTTTATACGCATGCTTGTCTTTGTGAGTCTTGGATATGAGACCTTTTGGTTCTTTTGACCCTATTGGCCATGGTCAAAAGTTGTGCACTACACAGGGAAAAGGATGCCATTTGAAAAGAAAAGGAGAAAAAAAAGGATGCCATTTGGAACACAACATCTGCCATGTTGGAGGGCATCTGTTCCAGGGTATTCTACCCCAGGCCACCGGGAGGCACTGTGGCAAAGAGCATCCACTCTAACAGCATGACAACGTCTCTATTTCTGACTGAAAAACCAGGTTGACTGATTGCTTTAGGTGCATTGAGTGATTAGGTTTATGGATTCACGTATGTATGAGCTGCAACAAGCACTCAAAATTGACAGTTTTATCTCAATCTCTTCATTCAAAGACTCAATCATGGACACTCTTACTGACAGTTGTGGCTGCTTTGCGTGATGTATTGTTGTCTCTAGCTTCTTGCCCTTTATGCTGTTGTCTGTGCCCAATAATGTTTGTTCCATGTTTTGTCACGTTGTGTTGCTACCATGCTATGTTGTTGTCTTAGGTCTCTCTTTATATAGTGTTGTTTATATAGTGTTGTGTTGTGTACCTTGTCGTGGTGTGTGTTTTGTCCTATATTTTAATTTTATTATTTTTATTTTTAATCCCAGGCCCTGTCCCCGCAGGAGTCCTTTTGCCTTTTGGTAGGCCGTCATTGTAAATAAAAATTTGTTCTTAACTGACATGCCTAGTTAAATAAATGTCTTTGTGTATGTGTGTTTACATACATTTGCTTCTTATTGCACATTCTCTGAAACATCTCCTCACATACAGCACCAGTTTCGATGGACAGTTCCCACTCTACTCCAAGTCACATACAAGTTCAGACTCTGCACTAAGACTTTCAGCACCACTCTTGGCAGACAGCTCCTATCCTACCATACTAGAAAGCACATAGTGCTTCTTGAAGCACATTCTCAGAAACACCTCCTCACATACAATGTGTATTATACACTACTGGTCAGAGGTTTTAGAACACCTTTCAAGGGTTTTTCTTTATTTTACTATTTTATACATTGTAGAATAATAGTGAAGTCATCAAAACTATGAAATAACACACACGGAATCATGTAGTAAGCAAAAAGGTTTTAAACAAATCAAAATATAGTTTATATTTTAGATTCTTCAAATAGCCACCCTTTGCCTTGATGACAGCTTTGCACACTCTTGGCATTCTCTCAACCAGCTTCATGAGGTAGTCACCTGGAATGCATTTCAATTAACAGGTGTGCCTTGTTAACAGTCCATTTGTGGAATTTCTTTCATTCTTAATGTGTTTGAGCCTATCAGTTGTGTTGTGACAAGGTAGGGGTGGTATACAGAAGATAGGGCTATTTGGTAAAATACCAAGTATATATTATGGCAATAACAGCTCAAATAAGCAAAGAGAAACGACAGTCCATCATTACTTAAAGACATGAAGGTCAGTCAATGTGGAACATTTCAAGAACTTTGAAAGTTTCTTCAAGTGCAGTCCAAAAACCATCAAGTGCTATGATGAAACTGGCTCTCATGAGGACCGCCACAGGAATGGAAGACCCAGAGTTACCTCTACTGCAGAGGATAAGTTCATTAGCGTTACCAGCCTCAGAAATTGCAGCCCAAATAAATGCTTCACACAGTTCAAGTAACAGACACATCTCAACATCAACTGTTCAAAGGAGACTGTGTGAATCCGGCTTTCATGGTCAATTTGCTGCTAAGAACCCACTATTAAAGGACGGCAATAATAAGAAGAGACTTGCTTGGGCCAAGAAACACGAGCAATAGACATTAGACCGGTGGAAATATGTCCTTTGGTCTGTTGAGTCCAAATTGGTTCCAACCGCCATGTCTTTGTGAGATGCGATGTGGGTGAACGGATAATCTCTGCATGTGTATTTCCCACTGTAAAGCATGGAGGAGGAGGTTTCATGGTGTGGAGATGCTTTGCTGGTGACACTGTCTGTGATTTATTTAGAATTCAAGGCACACTTAACCAGCATGGCTACCACAGCATTCTACAGCGATATGCCATCCCGTATGGTTTGGGCTTAGTGGGACTATCATTTGTTTTTCAACAGGACAATGACAAAACACACTTCCACGCTGTGTAAAGGATACTTTACCAAGAAGGAGAGTGATGGAGTGCTGTGTCTGTGACTATCATTAAATGTTAAGACTTATTCTATCAAATCAATTCTCCATGTGTAATTATTATTACGTGATTAAACTAATCATTTAAACTTTAATTAACTAGGAAGTCGGGGCACCATGGGAAAATGTTTATAGAGTCTCTATTTCACGATTCGACTCTTCAGATATTTTCATATCTTATTGATTAGTCTTCTATTAATGTATCATTATTACCTCATCAGGCTCATTACTGAACGTCGCAAACCCTTGGATATCTGCACAAACCCTGTTCCCATAATGAATCAGCAAAATACAAATTGGCTTAATTATTTATTTACTAACTAACTAAACAAATCACAGAAATACATAAACCAACAATATAGTTATTGGTTACTAACACAATGCATTGATAAGTCCCTCGTGGGCTTAACCGGTATGACAGCTTGGTAGACAATGGAATGGGGTGGGACAGAAAGAGCGGAAAGGTAAAATGGTTTCACTACACACAATTGATAATTATATCCATTGATATGCTAATTTTTTGCACATGAACGGCCGCTCATTCGAAAATAATTGCAATGTATATATTTACGCCCGTATGTCGTTGTTGTCTTCTCTGATGGAATCGCCGCTCCATCTGCTGGAGAGTCAGTTCATCAGAGAGTCTCTAGTTAACTTCCCCCGAAGTCACAATGTCTTTCATGGTTGTAGCTTTCTCAGCGGCTCTGGATAGGGTCTGTTGTAATGGATACGTCAGGCGTACACATGGTCGTTGCATAGAATAGATGCTTCTGCGGTTTTCGGTATTCTCGTACTAGATTTATGTAATTTCCAGCTGCAGACTAGTAATTCTACATCTAGGATTTGCTTTTATTCTGTAGTGAGTCTCAGAGTTGAACCATTTCCAGCCGTGTAGCCAACACTACACGCTGTCTGGTCTCCTGGGCCTATAGAGTTGTAGTTCTTAACCATTTCATCATGTAGCGTCAGCTCCATATTTTATGGTCTAATGTAAATTTAGTCAGGAGTGGGTTTTATACACTTCTGAGAAAAGGACGGTCCATGACGCCAATGTAATGTCTATACTCACATGGGCGTGGCCATTGATTTTGTTAACTTTATATGAAAACCCATATTTTTTAATTTAGAAGGTTAACATCACATTACGTCTTTTCACAAATAGTGTCATGTTTAATCACATAAGTTTCACAATATTTAGATGTAAACCCCATAATTAAGAAGTGTACACAGCCAAAGACACAGTAATGTATGTTTCCTGTCCTTCATGAGATCATCAAATTAAATACACTCGTCATGACTGTTCTTTAAGTGTCCACGGACCACTCCCACATTCTCAAAAATAGAAATATTGTTTAATTATTCAAACTTTTGATGTCCAAGGGTCTCAAAGTGTTCCACAGTTTCCATTCCAATCTCGAACACGTCAGAGCATAGAGTTAGCATATTTTAAGACCGCCATAAAACAGCTGACTTCCCACTCTCCCGCTCTACGAGAGAGAGCATGCTTTGGAGCGAACCAACTGTAACCTGATCCTTCAGATCATCACAGGAGAGTTATGACAGCTGCATCAGATGACCTGGCCTCCGCAATCCCCCGACCTCAACCAAATTGAGATGGTTTGGCATGAGTCGGACCGCAGAGTGAAGGAAATGCAGCCAACATGCGCTAAGCATATGTGGGAACTCCTTCAAGACTGTTGAAAAAGCATTCCAGGTGAAGCTGGTTGAGAGAATGTCAAGAGTGTGCAAAACTATTTGAAGAACCTCAAATATAAAATATATTTTGATTTGTTTAACACTTTTTTGATTACTACATGATTCCATATGTGTTATTTCATAGTTTTGACGTCTTCACTATTATTCTACAATGTAGAAAATGGTAAAAATAAAGAAAAACCCTTGAAAGAGTAGGTGCGCTAAAACATTTGACTGGTTGTGTATATATTTCCTGAGCTTTCTAATATTTCCTAGATATAGCACAAACACTTCAAAACCTTGTTTCTTATTATACATTTTTTTGACTGGCTTTTTTGCCATTTATGAATGTGCTATTCAATGCGTTTCTCCAGGCTATATTAGTAAAGGCCAAATTCAATATTTTATCAAATAATACCTAAAGGGGTCCTACAATTTTTATTTTATGGTTTTCCCCCCATTTCCACTCCTTCTCCCAACAGTAGGGCCTGCTCCGCTCCTTCTTCCATCAGTTGAAAGTGCAGTGCCCAGCTGATAATTCCCCCGACAATTGCCTTGAAATTGAACCTATGCCGAAACTATACTGAACAAAGGTATAAATATACATGCAACAATTTTAACAATTTTACTCAGTTACACTTTGTTTAAGGACATCAGTCAATTGGAAAAAATGTATTAGGCCCTAATCTATGGATTTTTGTCATGACTGGGCAGGGACGCAGCCATGGGTGGGCCTGACAGGGCATAGGACCACCCACTTGGGAGCCAGGCCCACCCACTGGGGAGCCAGGCCCAGACAATCAGAATTAGTTTTTCCCCATGAAAGGGTTTTATTACAGACAGAAATACTAGTTTAATCAGCTGTCTGGTGGCTGGTCTCAGACTATCCCTCAGGTGAAGAAGCTGGGCTGGCGTTGTTACACATGGTCTGCGGTTGTGAGGCCGGTTGGACGTACTGCCAAATTCTATAAAACGAACGTTGGAGTTGGCTTCTTGTCGAGAAATGAAACTTCAATTCTCTGCCACAAGTTATGGTGGACATTTATGCAGTCAGCATGCCAATTGCATGCTCCCTCAAAACTTGAGACATCTGTGGCATTGGGTTGTGTGACAAAATTGCACATTTTAGGGTGGCCTTTTGCTGCCCCCAGCACAAGGTGCACCTATGTAATGATCATGTTGTTCAATCAGCTTCTTGATATGCCAAACCTGTCAGGTGGATGATTATCTTGGCAAAGGAAAAATGCTCACTAACAGGGATGTAAACAAATTGTGCACAACATTTTAGAGAAATAAGCTTTTTGTGCTTATGGAACATTTCTGGGATCTTTTATTTCAGCTCATAAAACATGGGACCAACACTTTACATGTTGCGTTTATAATTTTGTTCAGTATAATTTCACACATGATGAACAGATGAACTATGCCTAAATTAAGTAAAGTATGATGGGGAGAATGGGTAAGTTGATGAGCAAGGGGAAGAAAAAGAAGCATAATTATTTAATCACCAATTGGGAATGAAGGCCATTCCATTGTGTTTATTGATTCTAATTATATGCCTAATCTTAAAACGGTATGTACCCTATATGAGTTCAACGAATCAAAGCAGTCTTATCAGTATACTCTGGTCTACTTGGAACAGTCTACACAGCGAGAGCGTGCGTAATTGTACATGCTTTCAATCTCTGGGAAAATATCCACATCCAGCAGCAGGCGCAAGTGGTGATGAGTGGCGGGGGATGTGGTGATGAGGCTTGTGGAACCTTACGTTGGCAAGGGGAGCAATGTCCCCATGGACAATTTCTTCACTTTGCTGTCATTGGCGAACAAGTTGCTTGCAAAGAAAACAAGTCTGGCCTCACCATGAACAGGAGCTCCCTCCCTCTGCGCAAAGTAAGGCACCTTCACAACCACTGTACTCCACAACGGTGCTGAAGAATGACAAGACAAAGGGACACATTCAAGAGAAAACCGGATACTATTACACAGTACAACAAAAAAGGTATGTCAAAGTGTGTCAAGCAAGTGAAAGTTACGAAAATTGTGTCAAATGTGGAAAATGGAGAGCTTTTAAACAAAATACAACTGAAGCCATCGCGTGCAGATGCACACAAGTATGTTCTGACAATAATTGGCTATTTTTGACTGCTGTCATATCGACACTTAAATTCATTATAATGCCATTATTGACTTTGTGCCAAGTTTCACTATTAATCAAAGCAACTTGGGCTTATAATTATGTTTAGGCTGCTGATGTTTTCATAATTTTGGACCTGCTTCTCGGTGGTTGGGGTATTTATAATAATCTAATGTTACTAGCTTCCAACTCATATGCTTTCTGTTTCATAGTTGTAACAAAGAAACTTCACAAATAAAATTGATTCAAAACTTGAATGTTGGTGTTTTTTGTAGTTTTTTGTTTTTACATGTAGCCTGCGAATCAAATCAAATCAAATGTTATTTGTCACAGTCGTCAAATAAAACAGGCGTAGACCTTAACTTGAAATGCTTACTTAAAAGCCTTTAAGGATAAGGATATTGAAGGACCGAAGGACTTTAAACATCATTCATAAATTAGACGTTGCATACCATGGAAATAATTGCCACTCTAAGTACACTGTGTCTGATTGATAGCACTTCATTTCTCAAACAGAGCTAGTCCTTGAGGTCCGAAGTTTGTTAACACACCTCATTCCATCTTGCTCTCTGGTCTATGTACTTTTAAGTGAATTTCCAAGTTGCATTGTGGCTTTCAAACAACAATAAACCTGTATTCTTCTGCACCCTTGACATTCTCCTGTGTAGCCATAATCACCTTTTAAAAGCACAGTCTCTATCTCATTTGGCTGACTAGAGCCCTGAACAATGACCCTATTAGCTGCACAACTTTTGAGTGTGTCTGTGTGAATGCTCATAGAAAAAGGTATAATTTTATATTCTGGAAGGGTGGTCACATTTGTATAGAGTGCATAGCAAGTGGGCTGACATTCACATTTGATAGTGTGCAGCTCCATGTGCCATTGTAAAATGTTCATTTTGGAAGGTTAGGGCTATTCTATGAAACACATTGAATTCTGAAGAATTTAAAGGACACAAAATAATACAGGTTTATGGTGGTTTGAAAGGCCATAGCAAGTACCCTTGCCGCGCAAACAGCTGCAGTATAAGAAATGCAATCATATGAGCATATGCATAATGAAGATGCATGGTGATGATGAATTGACTGTGGAACTGAAACAGTAGGGCTATTTTCAAATATGATATGGTATATTATTATATTATAATAGATATGCTTGTTGCTAGCACAGCTCCTTATTAGAATTTCCTCATAGAATAAAACAAATTACATTCTGAAAGGGGGATCCCATTTGCACAGCAAGTATGTTGACATTCACATTGGATAGTATGCAGCTCCATATGCCATTGTAAAAGGTTCATTTTGGAAGGTTAGGCCTATTCTATAAAACACGTTGTATTCTGAATCAGGCACAAGTAAACATAATACAAGTAAAGAAGGGTAAGTGAACAACTTTGGGAAATATTTTCTCCTCTGTCAACTTGAAAACCTTGGTTTGAACAACAATACAAAATCCAGACAGTCATTCCAAGGTAAATAACATTGTGATTTAGAATGTCCCTGCTGACATTGTTTTCTTGTTTCACAATTGTTAATTTCTTATTATTCTACTTTTTGCACAGACAAATTACTCACCCGTATTTAATTGGAACTGGAGTGTGTTATATTTGACAATTAGTGCACACGCACACACACACACACGCGCACGCGCACACACACACACACACACACACACACACACACACACACACACACACACACACACACACACACACACACACACACACACACACACACACACACACACCCCTTCATGCAATGTTCAATGTTGGCTCATACAAACTAGTAAACGACTAACGCTCGTTCTTTCAGTCAAATAACATTTGAACATCTCATTATGTTGAGACATGTGTAGTGGGTAGGACGTATCGTAGTGGGTGGGTGTTAGCCTACACTGAATGCCGAGTTCAGATTCAGTTCAGTTTGTGGGGTCTTACCTTAAACACAAACGGGTTGGAAACACAACCCACCTGAGGTTATACAGTTGAAGTCGGAAGTTTTACATACACTGAGGTTTTTCAACCATTCCACAAATTTCTTGGGAACAAACTATAGTTTTGGCAAGTCGGTTAGGACATCTACTTTGTGCATGACACAAGGAAGTTTTCCAACAATTGTTTACAGACAGATTATTTAACTTATAATTCACTGTATCACAATTCCAGTGGGTCAGAAGTTTACATACACTAAGTTGACTGTGCCTTTAAACAGCTTGGAAAATTCCAGAAAATGATGTCATTGCTTTAGAAGCTTCTGATAGGCTAATTGACATCATTTGAGTCAATTGGAGGTGTACCTGTGGATGTATTTCAAGGCCTACCTTCAAAGTCAGTGCCTCTTTGCTTGACATCATGGTAAAATCAATAGAAATCAGCCAAGACCTCAGATATTTTTTTGTAGACCTCCACAAGTCTGGTTCATCCTTGGGAGCAATTTCCAAACGCCTGAAGGAACCACGTTCATCTGTACAAACAATTGTACGCAAGTATAAACACCATGGGACCACGCAGCAGTCATACCACTCAGGAAGGAGATGCGTTCTGTCTACTAGAGATGAACGTACTTTGGTGCGAAAAGTGCCAATCAATCCCAGAACAACAGCAAAGGACCTTGTGAAGATGCTGGAGGAAACAGGTACTAAAGTATCTATATCCACCTGACTCAGTTACACCAGCTCTGTCATGAGGAATGGGCCAAAATTCACCCAACTTGTTGTGGGAAGCATGTGGAAGGCTACCCAAAATGTTCGACCCAAGTTAAATAATTTAAAGGCAATGCTACCAAATACTAATTGAGTGTATGTAAACTTCTGACCCACTGGGAATGTGATGAAAGAAATAAAAGCTGAAAAAATTACTCTCTCTACTATTATTCTGACATTTCACATTCTTAAAATAAAGTGTTGATCCTAACTGACCGAAGACAGGGAATTTTTACTTGGATTAAATATCAAGAATTGTGAAAAACGGAGTTTAAATGTATTTGGCTAAGATGTATGTAAACTTCTGACTTCAACTGTATGTTGTATATTTACTGCTTTTATTGGTTTCATTAGATGAATTAGCCTGAACTACAGCTAAAGTGTTAGCCTCATCTCATCCCACTGCTGATAATGATAATTTTCACCAAATACTGTATGTTCCCCCTCTCCACTATTAAAGTAAACGTCAGACAACATACTCATTTATACAAAACCTCAGCTGTCCCTGCTACACCCACCCCTTCTCTCCCCCCGTGCACCCATCCACCCCTCTCAAAGAGGGTTATCTCAACAATTATGAAAAATGACTCCAGAAAATAATATGATGTGACACATTATCTCAATATTAAGAGAGTTTGAGAGAACAATACGTTTGGGTTTTGAGGCTTATTAATCAAGTTATGAGAGGGTAAAGAGTTGCCAGTTAAATGTCACTGTCAATCTTACTGAAACTCACTTTTCCCTCTCACTGCCAAAGAGACGTCATCTCAACCCGATGGTGGTATTTATAGACGTACAGTGTTTTGTCTTCTCCTCTTTGGACCGGTCGCATTCTATGTGTTCGCCAATGGCGGTCATTCTAGGCAACTCATATGACTAAGTCCATTAGTAACTTACTGTAGAGAGAGTGATTGGAAGAGCAAAGCTTTAGAGCTGGCTTTTTGGAAATCTCATGAGACCACATAAAACATCATAGAACCTCAAAGGTGACTCACAAACGACAGCCCTCTGGGCCCTTGACAAAAGTATTGCACTATATAGCGAATAAGGTGCCATTTGAGATGCAATTCAAGACAACCAAAGCCAAGTCTGTCTGCATGAACTATGAACCATCAGACAAAACACGTCCTTCAAAAGCACAATTCAACTTGTTATTCATTTAACTTCATTCATAACATCTACAGGTACTTTAAGCCTAAGTGTTAGGGCTTGGTATACACTATAATTAGGGAAATTGTTATGATATAAAGGATGAGTTTTTAATGTTATACAAATCTGGCAAAGCCCTTTAAGTCTGAACAATGGGTAATGAAAATCATGAATAGCCATTGAAGTGAAATAAATCCAGCTGTGCCAATTTCTCATGTTACTGTGAATACAAGGACCATTAAGCACACAGGCCTGATTCAGTTAGAAGGATCAACCTGACCAGCCAGTGGAAAAGATTCAGTACACTCCAAAACCTGCTGGGTTAAAAACAACCCAATTTGGGTAAATATTGGACAGAACACCAATTGGGTTATTTTCGCCCAGCCAGTTGGGCCACTCAGTTTGGTTGTTGGGTTATTGATGATGAGTTACTGAGATATTACCCACCAGGCATGTGTCTAGGTCTTTGTGGGCTCAACTGAGGGAAATATGTTCCACTATCTTCCATAGTCTATGGTAGAAAGAAATACATTATTCTGAGTTATAACAGTGAAGAAGAAGGATTTTAATTTCTCACCCTCACTGTGTCATGAATAAATGATGAGGTGTGTTTGAATGAATCGCTCCCCTTGTCTCGATATCCTTTACTGTGGGTCCGTTCTAAAGTTCTCTAAATGGCAGACAGGCCAGTACATTTCCTTTTACAAGCCAGGTGCTGTTAATCTGATCAAGGGAAGAAAGTTATCTCACATTAGCCAATGGCTGTGTCCTTCTGGCCAATGTCTGTGTCCTTCTGTAGAAAGTTATCTCGCATTAACCAATTCCATCCTGTGTCCTCTTACAGGAGAGACCTACTAGCCGGGCCCACTGAATTGCTGTGAGAGGTTTGGAGAAGGCTGAATCATGTTGTTCCATCATTAAAAAAATAAAAAATAAGAAGCTTTACACAAGATCCTGATAATACGAAAAGCTAATACAGTATGGATAAAGGACTCCTAGTCCATAGGTCATACATACTGTATGTTAACTCCATACAATCAAGCGATTTACTGTCTCCTTAATGTACATGCCCTACTGTGTATTAGGGTTGGGGTTAATCTGTTCTATACATTCATGTGTGGGAAAGAAGGACTGAACTTCACAGTACTAATTGAAATTGGTCACTGTCAGTAAGTAATTAATGGCTCAGGGGGGCAAACTAGTCAAATGAGCCGAGGTCTTATGCTGCATTCGTAACCAAGTGGGAGGTGGGAATTTACCAGTTGTGAACTCATAAATACCAGTTGGATGCATTCACTTGCTTTGATCTTGTTGAGAAATGCCAATTGGATAATGGCCAACAAGCTGCATAAACCGTAAACTGAAAGTAAAGCTATCATGATTGTAAACAAATTATAGTGTTCAAAAACCATATTAATAGATTGCTTTTATAAATAATGTTTTGCTGTTGCATTTAACTGCCGAAAATGCTGTTAGAGGTCAGCATGTGGGAGAAGTGGGAGCTCAGGATGATATACAAGTTTCCCACTAATAATTACCAGTTTGAGGGCCATTCAAGCGTATTTCCCACTTCCCACTTAGCTGTGAACGCAGCATTAGAAACCAGGAATTGGTGTAGAGGATGCATCCCAAATGGAACCCTATTTCCTATATACGGTGCATTCGGAAAGTATTCAGACCCTTTGACCTTTTCCACATTTTGTTACGTGACAGCCTTATTCTAAAACGGTATAAATAGTTTTTTTCCCTCATCAATCTATACACAATACCTCATAATGACAAAGCAAAAACAGGTTTTAAGAAATGTTTGCTAATTTATAAAAAAAATACAAAATATCACATTGACATACGTTTTCAGACCCTTTACTCAGCACTTTGTTGAAGCACCTTTGGCAGCCTCGAGTCTTCTTGGGTGTGACGCTACAAACTTGGCACACCTGTATTTGGGGAGTTTCTCACATTATTTTTTGCAGATCCTCTCAAGCTCTTTCAGGTTGGATGGGGAGCGTTGCAGCACAGCTATTTTCAGGTCTCTCCAGAGATGTTCGATTTGGTTCAAGCCCGGGCTCTGGCTGGGCCACTCAAGGTCATTCAGAGACTTGCGTTGTCTTGGCTGTGGGCTAAGGGTCATTGTCCTGTTGGAAAGTCTGAGGTCCTGAGCACGCTGGAGCAGGTTTTCATCAAGGATCTCTCTGTACTTTGCTCTGCTCATCTTTCCCTCGATCCTGACTAGTCTCCCAGTCCCTGACGCTGGAAAACATCCCCACAGCATGATGCTGCCACCACCACGCTTCACCATAGGGATTGTGCCAGGTTTCCTCCATACGTGATGCTTGGCATTCAGGCCAAAGTGTTCAATCTTGGTTTCATCAGACCAGAGAATCTTGATTCTCATGGTCTGAGTCCTTTAGGTGCCTTTTGGCAAACTACAAGCGGGCTGTCATGTGCCTTTTACTGAGGAGTGGCTTCTGTCTGGCCACTCTACCATAAGCCTTAAGCCTGATTGGTGGAGTGCTGCAGAGATGGTTGTCCTTCTGGAAGGTTCTCCCATCTCCACAGAGGAACTCTGGAGCTCTGTCAGAGTCACCATCGGGTCCTTAGTCACCTGCCTAACCAAGGCCCTTCTCCCCTGATTGTTAAATTTGGCCAGGCTGCCTGCTCTAGGAAGAATTTTGGGGGTTCCAAACTTCTTCCATTTAAGATTGATGGAGACCACTGTGTTCTTGGGTACCTTCAATGCTGCAGACATTTTTTGGTACCCTTCCCCAAATCTGTGCTTCGACACAAACCTGTCTCGGAGCTCTACGGACAATTCCTTCGACTTCATGGCTTGGTGTTTGCTCTGACATGCACTGTCAACTGTGGGACCTTATATATATATATATAAGGTCCCACAACTTACCTAGTAAAATAATGGTAAAAAAAATAAATATATATATATATTTTTAAATCATTATTTTACCAGGTAAGTTGACTGAGAACACATTCTCATTTACAGCAACGACCTGGGGAATAGTTACAGGGGAGAGGAGGGGGGATGAATGAGCCAAATCTGAGGTACCAGTCAAAAGTTTGGACACACCTACTCATTCAAGGGTTTTTCTTTATTTTTACTATTTATACAGAATAATAGTGAAGACATCAACACTATGAAATAACACATATGGAATCATGTAGTAACCAAAAAAATGTTAAACAAATCAAAATATATTTTATATTTGAGATTCTTCAAAGTAGCCACCCGTTGCCTTGATGACAGCTTTGCACACTCTTGGCGTTCTCTCAACCAGCTTCATGACGTTATCACCTGGAATGCATTTCAATAGGCTCTATGCATTATACCGCCTCCAACGTTCTAATTTACTTCCGATTGGGTTGATGACTTCCGGAGCGAGTTCTGCTATTGTTTTTATCATTAGCTTACTAGCTATCGTCGATGCATTTCTGACTGAAATAGTTCGCAATGACTACGTTTAAATTACAGCCCCGCGAAGGAGGTGCTAATGAACATTATTCAGTGCCTCTGTGTTCAGTTTCTTCCAAATGTAATGGTATTGTGAGCTTCCATTGTTCCCCGGTCGATGTAGAGCTGAGAAAAAGGTGGTTGGTGGCAGTACGTCGTCACCAAACACACAAAGGTGTGTAGTACACATTTCGTCGAAAGTGACTTCGTTGAGGGAAGAATTGGGGGGCGACAATACCTAAAAAGAGGTGTTGTTCCTACTTTCTTCACGTGGAACTGGCACATTAAAAAGAGACCTGGTGTTTGGGAAAGAAGACTGAAACCTCCTGCTCCGACTGAGGGGGATGAAGAACAAGGTGCGCTGCCTATGGACTGTGCCGTCTCTGATGCGGTCCAGACCCATGATTACTGTGCAGTCCCTGAACCTGCAGCCCTGGTGTAACGAAAGTCGTTGGGAGAAGGAGAGGAGGACCAAAGTGCAGCGTGGTACGTATTCATAATTCCTTTTAATGAATACGAATACTAGAACAAAACAACAAAAACGATAAACGAACAGTTCTGCAAGGTGACATACACTAAACAGAAAACAATCACCCAACAACACAGGTGGGAACAGGCTACCTAAGTATGATTCTCAATCAGAGACAACGATAAACAGCTGCCTCTGATTGAGAACCATACCAGGCCAAACACACAGAAATACAAAACAAGGACAACATAGAACACCAGACATAGAATACCCACCCAAACACACGCTCTGACCAACCAAAATAGAGACATAAAAAGGATCTCTACGGTCAGGGCGTGACACCTGGACATGGCCCTAATGGCAAACCATGAGCACGTAAGAGAAATTGAGGAGCTTCGAGCCAAGCTGGAGAAACTGACCACCCAACGCGGCTTTGGTCTACAGCGATTTGCTGGTTCTGACGAGGATATACGTTTTTACACAAGGTACAGTAATGATTTATTATTATCCAGCATTACTATTGTTTATTATTTACTATTAATTATTAGTATTATTATCCCAAAGTCCATCTTACCTTTAAGTACATGTTCATTGTTATTTGAAACGAGGCTAGCATATCTTAGCCTAAGTAGGCACATTGAATGTATATTGTCTTTACATTAGTTTTCAGTTAACGCCCAAAAATGCTCCCAGGTCGTTGCTTCAAATAAGATTTGGTTCTTAGTCCACTTTCCAGGTTAAATAACAGAACATTTAAAACAAATTCACTGCTGTGATGATAGCTGCTGTGAATTACAGTACGAATTGCAGTAACAAGAAAACAGGCTACAATAGCAGCTAGGACATGTCTAGTGCTAGGGCTTAGAGAAGATGGGCAATAACAGTAATGAGCTTTTTTGGTATTCAAATACTCTGGGTCCATCTTTAGATTTGCAAGCTACACCCACCCGATGGCCTTCTGGCACTTGATTGAGCGGGCAGCAGAGACCAAGTTTATAAGAGTCACAAGCACCAATCCATCTGAAACAAGTGTTACTCGAAGAAAACCAGTAAGGGACAACTTCATTAAATACTTTAGTATATTATTTGATCTTACTGTAATTGTTAAACATTATTTACTTTTTGTTATGGACCGAATATAAGGACTATTGTACTAAAATGGGTTTCTTTACGTTCAGACACTGCCATCAATCGACAAGTTCTTTGTAACGGCGGCCTTCCCTCTCTTCACTAAAAGAGGGGGTGAAACAGGGATCGGACCAACACGCAGCGTAGCCAGTGCTCAACATGTTTAATTAAACAAAAAACAGTGAACACTTACAACGAACAAAAAATAACAAAGTGTGGCAAACCGAAACAGTCCTATCTGGTGCAGAACACAAACACAGAGACAGGAAACAACCACCCACAATCCCCAACACAAAACAAGCCACCTATATATGATTCTCAATCAGGGACAACGATTGACAGCTGTCTCTGATTGAGAACCATATTAGGCTGGACACAGAAACAGACAAACTAGACACACAACATAGAATTCCCACCCAGCTCACGTCCTGACCAACACTAAACAAGCAAAACACATAAGAACTATGGTCAGGACGTGACATTCTTCTTGTTTATGACTCATCTGTCGCTGGTTCTGAAGCAGAAGGATTTAGCCCATCGGTTCAGCATCCACCAATCGACAGTATCATCTCTTGGGCCAACTTCCTCTACTGTCTGCTTTGATCAGCACGGATATGGATCCCCAAGAAAACCATCAAAGCCCACCTGCCACCTGAGTTCAAGGACTATCCAGACACCCAGGTAGTGATGGACTGCACTGAACTCCGCTGCCAGACACCATCTTCACTACTACTGCAGAGTGAGGTGTTTTCTTCCTACAAGTCACACTGTACCTTTAAGGGCATGTTGGGAATGTCACCACATGGAGCTGTCACTTTTGTGTCATCGTTGTATGCGTGATCTGTGAGTGACAAGAAGATCTGCAAGCATTCTGGAATTATTTCCTTACTCACCCCTGACATGGCCATTATGATGGATAAGGGATTTCGCGTAGATGACATTGTTCCGTGCAAGGTCTACCGGCCAGCATTTCTGTCAAGACGCACACAGATGCCAGCGCATGAGGTTAGGGAGACCCAATCCATTGTCAGGCTGAGAGTGCATGTTGAAAGAATGATCTGCAGAGTAAAGGAGCACCAGCTGTTTGACAGTCATCCCCCTGACCATCTCAGGCAGCATCAACCAGTTATTTGCAGTGGTGTGCCTGTTGGTCAACTATCAAAACGGACCTTTGGTTAGAGCATGGGCCAAGCCAGTGTAAATGTACATGTGTTTATTTGCTAGCAGCAAAATAATAATTTGTTTATCTATGACATGTATCAATCATTTGTGTTGTAGTGAATATCAGTTTGTGAGGAGCTTGTATTGGCTTTAATTAGGCAATGAGTAACAGGGGTGGGGGAAAGAAATCAAGTAAACACAGAATAGCCAGAATGCAAGATTGAATACGATGTTAGAGATGTCTAATTGGTTAACTGAACTGTTGAACATTTGCTGAAATACATTTTTTTTAACAGATCTATTCTACTGTAGATTTCTTCAGAAGAACATCAATACTTATTTTTCATAAAACCACTAAACTTGGCACCCATGCAGGGGATCCATTCAGGTGCGAGAGAGACACTGATGCAAGTAGCGGTAAAAATAAAAGTGGTCAACCTTCTCTCTTATAGTTTTTGAAACCTGCAGATCTTTATATATCCTTTCAACTAGGATGTCCTCCTGTGCACAGCTGACAAAGTCACACCAGCTACAACCTGTAGATCTTTATATATCCTTTCAACTAGGATGTCCTCCTGTGCACAGATGACAAAGTCACACCAGCTACAACCTGTGAGAAGGATTTGACATTGCACCTGCCAGTAGTAGGCATGAAATCTCTTCAACCAGCTCTCCATTCTGTATCTTCAGGTAAGGGCAGCTACATAACTTGGTACATTTGGGCACTTGACCTCTAAGAGTCCAAAGTGTGGTCTTACACTGGGATCAAATATGATTCCATCTGGAGAGGATCCTAACCACGGAGCATCTGGGTGCACTACGAAGCCACACGGAAAGAAGTTAACATTCTTCAGTGTGCAGTACTCCTGGCTAGCCCCCTCTTCATCTCCATGGTCTGCATACACAGAACACTTCCTGCAACACAGGAGCAGTGGCTTTGGACCACTATCACTGGTACGGAGTGCTTTAACACCATCTGTGAAGATAAGTGTGATGAAAGACTGAAGTGAGAATGAATAACAATAAACATAGTAGTGTCTAGTCTTCTTAACTAGGGGCTCATTTAACTATACAGGAATACATTGTGTTTCAGTAACAAAACTACCAAACACTGCATCAACAGATCTTTACCAAATAACCTGTTAAGTGGGCAATTCCAAATTGGGATTGGGACCCATCATTAAAATCTATCTACTGATAAGATTAAACGTTGACACTGTCTCAACACATTTTGACCATGATGACAGTGTCTCACAGGAGATGTTTAACAAGGTCCCTAGTAGCTATCTATAACCTTTCCCTACTCTCATGCTGTGCGGCTTTTCACTCTTCCTCATGGATCTGTGACAGGCAGCCCTCACGGTGATCTCCCCTGTCAATGTATCTTTGTTAGATACTGTGTAGAAGACATGAATAACAATTATTTTTAGCTAGCAAATATAGCTAGCAAGCATAACTTAACCAAGCTAAAGAAAATACACACATTCTCAGGTAGATTCTGTCAAAGTTACGTCATTTTACGAAGTAACTAGCTAGCTACAGTTAATAGTTAAATTAGCTAGCTAATGATTGTAGCTAGCTAAAGTAATGATTGTAGCTAGCTAATGTCACTGACTTGGTACTCACCTTCATAGTTGTCTATGTAGCTTCCTATATACATCTTGAACCCCTTTTCATTCTTGCTAGCTGGAGTCTCGGAGGCTGATGTAACAACCCGATGTACATCATTAATATTAATTTGAGGCAAGTCCTGAAGACACCTAGTAAAAAACTGTGACATAGTGGTAGTAACGTTATATCGTCGATTAACAACTAGACTGACCGGAAATTGCCAAACCGATAGGAAGTGTGTTCAGAACGTTCGATCATGGAATGTGCATAAGGGCTATTAACAGGTGTGCCTTGTTAATTTGTGTAATTTTTTTCCTTCTTAATGTGTTTGAGTCAATCAGTTGTGTTGTGACAAGGTAAGGTGGGTATACAGAATAAGAAGCCCTATTTGGTAAAAGATCCAAGTCCATATTATGGCAAGAACAGCTCAAATAAGCATAGAGAAATGACAGTCCATCATTACTTTAAGACATGAAGGTCAGTCAATCTGGAAAATTTCAAGAACTTTTAAAGTTTCTTCAAGTGCAGTCACAAAAACCATCAAGCACTATGATGAAACTGGCTCTCATGAGGACCGCCACAGGAAAAGAAGACCCAAAGTTACCTCTGCTGCAGAGGATACGTTCATTAGAGTTAACTGCCCCGCAGATTGCAGCCCAAATAAATGCTTCACATAGTTCAAGTAACAGTCACATCTCAACATCAACTGTTCAGAGGAGACTGCGTGAATCAGGCCTTCATGGTCGAATTGCTGCAAAGAAAACACTACTAAAAGGACACCAATAACAAGAAGAAACTTGCTTGGTTTAAGAAACATGAGCAATGGACATTAGACCGGTGGAAATCTGTCCTTTGCTCCGATGAGTTCAAATTTGAGATTTTGGGGTCCAACTGCCGTGTGAGACGTAGAGTAGGTGAACAGATGATCTCCACATATGTGGTTCGCACCGTGAAGCATGGAGGAGGAGGTGTGATGGTGTGGGGGTGCTTTGCTGGTGACACTGTCAGTGATTTATTTAGAATTCAAGGCACACTTTACCAGCATGGGTACCAAAGCATTCTGCAGCGATACACCACACCAGCTGGTTTGCGCTTAGAGGGATATCATTTGTTTTTCAACAGGACAAGACCCAAAACACACCTCCAGGCTGTGTAAGCTCTATTTGTCCAAGAAGGAAAGTGATGGTGCTACATCAGATGACCTGGCCTCCACCATCACCCGACCTCAACCCAATTGAGATGCTTTGGGACGAGTTGGAAAAGCAGCCAACAAGTGCTCAGCATATGTGGGAACTTCTTCAAGACTGTTGGAAAAGCATTCCTCATGAAGCTAGTTGAGAGAATGCCAAGGGTGTTCAAAGAAGTCATCAAGGTGAAAGGGGGCTACTTTGAGGAATATCAAATCTAAAATATATTTTGATTTGTTTAACACTTTTTGCTTACTACATGATTCCATATGTGTTATTTCATAGAGTTGATGTCTTTACCATTATTCTACAATGTAGAAAATAGTTTTTAAAAAACATCCTTGAATGAGTAGGTGTGTCCAAACTTTTGACTGGTACTGTAGACAGGTGTGTGCCTTTCCAAATCCTGTCCAATCAATTGAATTTACCACAGGTGGACTCCAATCAACATCTCAAGGATGATCAATGGAAACAGGATGCACCTGAGCTCATTTTCGAGTCTCATAGCAATGGGTCTGAATACTTATGTAAATAGGGTGTTTCTGTTGAATTTTTTTTTTTTAATACATTTTCTAACATTCTAAAAACCTATTTTTGCTTTGTCATTGTGGGGTATTGTGTGTAGATTGATGAGGAAAAAGTAAATTTATTCAATTGTAGAATAAGGCTGTAACAAAATGTGGAAAAAGTCAAGGGGTCTGAATACTTTCCAAATGTACTGTAGGCCCTGGGCGCTGGTCTCTATGGGCGCTGGTCTCTATGGGTCCTGGTCAAAATTAGTGCACTACATAGGAAATACTAATAGGGTACCATTGGTGACAAAGCCATGGGTCACCGTGCTACTGAAAAGGCTCCTGGGAAAGCTGGGGGGGTGGAGCCAATATTACAGTAGCACGCCCTCAATCACTCGGATGTCTAACGTCAAAGTCAAAGTCACGGACGGAGTAAAAGGCGACTTGTTTCAAAGGGAGGTGGGGGCAAAGACAAGACAATAATTAATAGCTAATTTCTGGAGGGAATTATTATAAAAGTGTTTTTTGTGCAAATCATACCCTGCTATTACGGCGCATTGTGCGAGTGAAGGCACATTGCTATCTTCATTCCTCAGATATCTGCAGGTCAAAACAGAGGAGAACATTTCAATTTTCACCGACCGATAGCGGATTGTGTGTGGGCCAATAATACAAAAGGGTTATTTGTTCCCACACTGAAGTTCTGTTTCCTACAAACTGCAAGCTCAATTTCACTGCTGTGAATATAACACCCCTGAACCCTGTATCTTCATGTACGTTTAGTTTAGTTTTAATTCAGTTAAAACTAAACAGCAGGATGCAACAATGAAGCTAGCCGGCAACAATTGGTGTACTGCTATTTGATATTGAGCAATTAATGTCAGATCATGCAGTGCCATTTAAAAGGCTCAAGGTTCGTCCGAGGAATATAAAGGAGCTGACATTTTCAAAGGCCCCTGGTTCCCTGCCACAACATCTTTTAGCAATTATTCAAATTAATGCTAAACACTGATGACTTCGCCTTTGGATATGGAAACAGAAAATAGAAATGAACAACATGGGAGAACAGTTTGAAATGAGACACCAGGGAAGGTTAGGATTGTTTTTGTTGCTGTTGTTGTTGGCTCCATTGTACCGTAGTAGGAGTCCTTTTTTCTGCCACATCATGTGTGTAACAAAATGTCACTGTGTGGCTTATCTGTTTGACATCACTGTACCAGGGATAATGCATGTTTGAAAGATTTGCACCCCTGTGATTGCTCAGGCATAAAGCATTTAATCCCCATGTTGGTGTGTAGAATGATAGGAGTTATAGGGTCTCTATGGATGCAATAGTTTACTCAGGCAGGGAAAATGGGATACTGTCAGAAGAGCCATCTCTATGTACAACACTGGATATGGTAGGTATAGGAGATTTCCCCACCCTGGTTTAGGTAGGTGATTGTATAACTTGTCCTTGAGGCAGGGGAAGAGAACTAGCTGGTACTGATACAGTAAGATATCAATGGCTGGCAGACCGTTGGGGACAGCACAAAGGCGCTTCATTTGCACCCAAAAGAGCTGATCTAACCAAGTGGATATTTGTCAAATCCGTCATAATATATGTGGGTCGTTCTACAAAATGAGTGCCTTTGATATTTTAAGTGGAAATTGTGCACCAATATTGAACGGTTAAAGCCTGTTATATTAAATGAAGTGCTCTTTAATATACAGTAGATCACATGGAGAATTCAGTAAATCTGAATTTTAATATGAATAAAGACTTGCTAAAATGCCAAAATTCAGCATTTTGACATGTCCCTCCATCAACCTTGTGTCACTTCTAGGAAGATTTAAACAAAATTGTTTTGCTTTGACAAAGTCATTTCTGAAGATCATTCTTTTTTTCAGGTGACTAGTAATGTATTAAGGCTGTCCCTCACAAGGTAACCCCTGTTACGTGAACTGAACTATCGTTTTAATATGGTGAAACTATTCCTTTTTAAATATTTTCTGCAAACGGAATATTGAACATATATTAGTCATAAATCATAGAGTAAAAGCATGTGAGCTGGTTCTGCTCTTTTTGGCCATTTTCGGGTTTGTGGTGAAAAACTGAGCGGGTCAAGCATACCTTCTTTCTGTCACGAAGACAGACATGGCTGATATAGGAAGAAATCGTCAAGCCTGTTACTCTCAACCCCGTTACTGTATTTGTCACTTAATAGGCACTTACTATAGTAATTTCTTTTTACCTCTTGAGATGGGTAAATGTGTTTTTTTTAATGAAGTTAAACATGTGCTCTTTATGACAGAATTAAAACGTTTGGTGAAATCCAAGTTTTTTTTGACCAAGTTACACTTCTCAAAAGGAACTGAATTCATAAAATGACCCATGTGTTGTACAGGCCCAAAATGTTGTTACTAAAATAGGAATTTTATATATTATGCTGTTTTCATAGCATAATATTTATACGTAATATTTAGACTATTTTTTTTTGCCAACTGCTAACCCCCATTCGGATAAAGCTGCTAGCATAGCTAGCCAGATAGAAATCGCTGGTGGAAGTAGACGTTGTTTTAATGTGTAATGCAGTTGATTGGTGACGATGACACGATCATGTATTGAGGTTGACATCCATACAAGCATTATACTCCAATTTTTATGCCAACAATGGTGTGAAATACTGTACACATACACTATATATACAAAAATATGTGGACATCCCTTCAAATGAGTGGATTCTGCTATTTCAGCCATACCAGTTGCTAACAGGTGTATAAAATCAAGCACACAGCCATGCAATCTCCATAGACAAACATTGGCAGTAGAATTACCTTACTGAAGAGCTCAGTGACTTTGAAGGTGGCAGTGTCATAGGATGCCACCTTTCCAACAAGTCAGTTTGTCAAATTTCTGCCCTGCTAGAGCTGCCCCGGTCAACTGCAAGTACTGTTATTATGAAGTGGAAACATCTAGGAGCAACAACGGCTCAGCCGAGAAGCTATAGGCTGCACAAGCTCACAGAACAGGACCGCAGAGTGCTGAAGTGCTTAGCGAGTAAAAATGTCCTCGGTTGCAACACTCGCTACCAGGTTTTAAACTGCCTCTGGAAGCAACATCAGCACAAGAACTGTTCATCACAGAACTGTTCATCGGGAGCATCATGAAATGGGTTTCCATGGTGGAGTAGCCACACACAATCCTAAGATCACCATGCGCAATGCCAAGTGTAGTCTGGAGAGGTGTAAAGCTCACCGCCATTTGTAAGGTTCTGTATTTATAATCTTAGTCAACCTTGTGTTCTGTTTCTTTGTGTTCTTGAACGTAGCCCTGTCTGTCATTTTTGTTCATTGATTTCACCTGTGTTAGTTACTTTCATGGTCTCATCAGCTCCTTATTTAGTTCAGTTCATTCTGTTAGTGCCTTTGTGAGGTATTGTTCGTTTTGACGCTACTAAGCCTTTTCCTAGCTCGTTTGTGAGAACCAGTTATAGCCTGCAGTCCTAGTTTTGATTCACCTGCCTGTTTGCCTACCTGTGTATGACCATTGCCTGCCTGTGACTACGATTCCTGCCTTCTGCGAAGACAAAATAAACACCTGCTGCGCACTGCATGGGAATTTACACCTTTTTCTCCCTGAGTTTTCATTACACCATTGGACTCTGGAACAGTGGAAACGCATTCTCTGGAGTGATGAATTCCGCCTAACCATCTGGCAGTCTGACGGATGAATCTGCCAAATGTAAAGTTTGGTGGAGGAGGAATAATGGTCTGTGGCTGTTTTTCGTGGTTCGTGCTAGGCCCCTTAGTTCCAGTAGAGGAAAATCTTAACGCTACAGCATACAATGACATTCTAGACGATTCTGTGCTTCCAACTTTGTGGCAACAGTATGGGGAAGGCCGTTTATTGTTTCAGCATGACATTGCCCCTGTGCACAAAGCATGCCTGACCTCACTAATGCTCTTGTGGCTGAATGGAAGCAAGTCCCTGCAGCAATGCTCCAACATCTAGTGGAAAGCCTTTCCAGAAGACTGGAGGCTGTTATAGCAGCAAAGGGAGGACCAACTCCATATTAATGCCCATGGTTTTGGAGTGAGATGTTCGATGAGCAGGTGTCCGCATACTTTGTCATGTAGTGTATAAACAGTAGCCTAAATGTAGACTAATTTTGATAGGCGGAAATGAGGAGATTCTGGATCTATCCCCCATCTATTCTGGTATTTCTGTTCTAAGAATGTCTGAGAGCTAAACTCTTCCCCTTTGCCCCCAGTAGTGGTGCATGGGTAAGATGCCTGGCTAAGCCAAGCCCCCCGCTTATATTATAACCTACACTGAAAGTGTTGTGATAATTGCGTTGCTTGCTGTTAATTCATATGCCTTGTGACTGTGATATATATATGTGTGTATGTATATGTGTGTATGTATATATATATATATATATATATATATATATATATATATATATATATATATATATATATATATATATATATATATATGTGTGTGTATATATATACATATATGTGCTGAAACAATAAGAAAACAGTAGCAGAATAAATTAAACCACACCTTTGTTTTATCACATAACCAGATAGCAACCCCTGACCAGTGAAGTCCACAAAGCATATTGCATGTACAGTAACACAGTTACATGATCTACAGCATGGTCAAGCAAGATAATGTTTCCGACAATTTCGGACCACTAAACAACTATTGATTTAGAACCACAGAGAGTTACAGCAAGTCACAAAGAAAACAGGAGCTGCCTCCACTATTCCAGCATCATTTTAACTTCAACATTTCATCATCAAATCACCTCGGCTTAGTCTAATACAGTGACAACTAAAAGATACCAAAAATAATTTTGTCCAATCAACATCAGCTAAATATGATGTTGCTGTCCATAGTTCTGATTTCTGTTTGCGTGCGTGTGTGTGGGCGCACATGTTCCTGCAAGTAGAAAAACATGTTAACACACCCTACTTGTAGAGAAACGCTAATGCCCATCCTCCTCTCTTTCATGTTGACGAAATGGTCTATCACTCTGTCATACAGTACACGCTTTTATTTTTTGTTGACCTAGGCTACCTGGCTGAAATGCTTGCTCGCTAGCCTAACTTCCATTCGTAAGTAACGTTAGCTAGTTAACATTAGCCTTCTACATGTAGCTACATAGTGGACTTCCATCCTCTCAGGCCAGGGGCACAACAATGTATGAATTAATGGTTGGATCAGAATTGTCGTTATAATCATTGGCCAGTACGGAGAATTAAGTAAAACCAATTAAGTAAGCCCAAATCCCTATCTCCATCCATAGCGAATATAGGAAAGTGCCAATTTTAGCTAGCTATTTATCTAACCACTGGTGGACAGCAACACAATGAGATGCAGCAATTGAAGTTGTTTCTGTTAATAACGTATGCTCTCAAAGCGATTTGATAGGAGAGACGCCAAATCCAACCTGGTTTCCTTCGCCAGGACCATTCATAGTTGAGCTCGCTCAGTTTATCTCAATGCTGATTTGCACTTTTTAATAGTTTTTTTGTCAAGGGATGCCAGATGCTTTCTGGCTTCACTTGCATTTAATGCTACGGGTGGGAAACAACGTCATACTCATTCGGACCAGACAGTATCAGATAGATGACCTACACGTAGAGAGACAGATGGGCGCTGTTTCACTCACTCTGAGGATTTCTGTGAGATACATTCAGCCTCTTGCGAACTGAAAAAAAGTTATGAAACACAGAGACGAAAGATAAATTATTTAAAAAATGTTATGGGAAAGCCTGGCGTCCATGAATACATGCCACTGTCTGCCTCTCACCTGGTAATGACAGAGCTTTTAACCACTCAAATCCCACATCTACCCCATACAGAGAGGAGGGAGAGGGAGAGGCAGAGACAGAGGCAGAGACAGGGAGACGAATGAGGGAGAAGCAGGCAGAGACATACAGAGACAGGGAGAGAATGAGAGAGAGGCAGGCAGAGACATACAGAGACAGGGAGAGAATGAGAGAGAGGCAGGCAGAGACATACAGAGACAGGGAGAGAATGAGAGAGAGGCAGGCAGACACATACAGAGACAGGGAGAGAATGAGAGAGAGGCAGGCAGAGACATACAGAGACAGGGAGAGAATGAGAGAGAGGCAGGCAGAGACATACAGAGACAGGGAGAGAATGAGAGAGAGGCAGGCAGAGACATACAGAGACAGGGAGAGAATGAGAGAGAGGCAGGCAGAGACATACAGAGACAGGGAGAGAATGAGGGAGAGGCAGGGAGAGAATGAAGGAGAGGCAGGCAGAGACATACAGAGACAGGGAGAGAATGAGAGAGAGAGGCAGGCAGAGACATACAGAGGCAGGGAGAGAATGAGGGAGAGGCAGAAGGAGACAGAGGCAGAGACAGGGAGAGAATGAGGGAGAGGCAGGAGGAGACAGAGGCAGAGAAAGGGAGAGAATGAGGGAGAGGCAGAAGGAGACATACAGAGACAGGGAGAGAATGAGAGAGAGGCAGGCAGAGACATACAGAGACAGGGAGAGAATGAGGGAGAGGCAGGCAGAGACATACAGAGGCAGGGAGAGAATGAGAGAGAGAGAGAGAGAGAGAGAGAGGGAGCGAGAGAGAGGGATTGAGGCAAAGGCGGAGGGACAGAGAGGGAAAGAGGGAGAGGCAAAAGGAGTGGCGTAGAGGGAGAAAGAGTGAGAGGCAGCTTCAGAGGCAAAGGGAGGAGAGAGAGAAGGAGAGAGAGGTTAACGGTCAAACCAGTTGTCCAGGTGTTAAGGTTTCCCTATACTAGGCTAAAATGTTTCCCTCACATTAATGAGAGCCTGGTATTTAATGCTGTCAGTGATTGAAGTTTAAGAAATTAACATTAAAAAAGTAAAATAAAAAGCAACATGACAAAAATGGTAGCTGGAGACAGAGAGAGAGGACTGGACATGTGTATGAGTTTCAGTTCAGGGAGCCTTCAGGCCAGGGCTTGTAGGTTCTAAGCTCCTCAGCCTTTCAAGTCAGCAGTCCATGCTCCAAGAAGAACACGTTTCACAAAATGTTGTTCTTATGCAATTCCTGTTCTATCATTCTATCATTCTCCTGGTTATTTCATTTGGATGCATTATGATCATGTCAGCTTCTGACAGTAGATGAGGAGAGGAGAGGGGAAGACGCTCATAATTTCCAGTGCAAATGCCTCTCTCTCTCTCTCTCTCTTTTTCTCTCTCGCTCTCTCTTTTGCTCTCAATTCTTTCATCTTTCTCACACACGAATATGGAAATTGAAAGTGAAATTCTTTCTTTAACGTCTTAGTCGTGGATATCACAGGGAGCGATTGATAAGGGCGAGCAAATACATTGCCCAAAGGCAAATTATATCAGATATGTGCTAATGGAAACTGGGAAGTAGGAAAGGGTGTCACGAAAGAGGTTCTTAGAACACAACTCAGACAGACAAGGAAAGAGAGTAGATTGAGAGAGACCTACTAGTTCTTGATGTACTGTAGAATGGAGATTTTGACTTACCCGGGGGAGTAGTTTTGGGTGTAGTTTTCTCAATACTTGTGTGATTAGTAACCTTGCCTTAGACTGTCAAATGCCATTATTATCATAGAGAAACAGACGACACTGTCTCACGCAATGAGAATGTTGCTTCACAATAAGATTATTTCTGTATCAAGGCTTCCTCTTATTATCCGGTTTAAAAGAAAACAAAGGCTGCATGAAATGTCACACCATGCTGCACCTGGACATTCACATTTACATTCATATTCAACACCTGTATCATAAGACATTGAGCCACCACCACCGGTACAGTAGAATTGATGAGTTGTGTACAGATGGTAATAAACCTGCTGTTTGATTTAGTGAACAGTCCTAAAAATCTGGTGATATGGTTATACAATATCTCTCAAGGTGCAGCGTGGTGAGCATACATTTCTCTTTTTATTTAAAATGTCGCCAACAAAACAACGAAAAACAACCGTGAAGCTTACAGGGCAAAATGGCACTAACAAAGATAACTACCCACACTGAAAGGAGGGAAAAGGGCTAAGTATGGTTCCCAATCAGAGACAACAATAGACAGCTGTCCCTGATTGAGAACCATACCCGGCCAAAAAAAAGAAATACAAAAACATAGAAAATAGACGAATGCCCACCCAAATCACACCCTGACCAAACCAAAATAGAGATATAAAAAGCTCTCTAAGGTCAGGGCGTGACAATATGTCCCTCTCTGTGTGCCTTTTAAAGTGTTTTCATGTTTTAAAGGTGATGAATGGCATAATTAAAGAGTTCACAATGTAAAGCAATTGGCCCGGAAACACAGTGTATAGTAATTAACAAGACTGCTTATTCCAACTTTTTACAAATAAAAAAACACCCGGCCTCCACCACACACACTAATATGGTACACCCTTAGAAAAAAAGATTATATCTAGAACCTAAAAGGGGTCTTTGGCTGTCCCAATAGGAGAACCCTTTGAAGAACCCTTTTGTGTTCCAGGTAGGACCCTTTCCACAAAGGCTTCTACATGGAACCCTAAAGGGTTCTTCAAAGGGTTCTACTCTGGGGACAGCCGAAGACCCCTTTTGAAATACTTTTTTAAAAAGAATACAGTCCTAATGTCAACAAAAGACAAGGCACATTGGGAAGGAGTGGTGATCTAATTCACCTACATTCTTTACGGGTCCAGACTTTTCTGAGTAAAATTAATTATTTGCTTAGAGCTGATTCTGTTACACTACAGGTGTTAATTCCCTAACAAAGTGTAACTGTAAGTCGTTGTGGGGTGTTGTAACACTGAAGTGTTACATGTGTCGTGACGTGACTTTCATTAATCAATCTGATGACTGTTATATATTTAATCCACTATGTTGCACTGTTACCCGATTAAATTAGCCATGTAACAATTAACTCATTTGGATTTTGGTACACCACGGAATAAGTTGTTTAACGAGTTATCATCTCACAAATTGAACTCTAGAACATGTACACTGCTCCAAAAAATAAAGGGAACAGTTAAACAACACAATGTAACTCCAAGTCAATCACACTTCTGTGAAATCAAACTGTCCACTTAGGAAGCAACACTGATTGACAATAAATTTCACATGCTGTTGTGCAAATGGAATAGACAACAGGTGGAAATTATAGGCAATTAGCAAGACACCCCCAATAAAGAGTGGTTCTGCAGGTGGTGACCACAGACCACTTCTCAGTTCCTATGCTTCCTGGCTGATGTTTTGGTCACTTTTGAATGCTGGCGGTGCTTTCACTCTAGTGGTAGCATGAGACGGAGTCTACAACCCACACAAGTGGCTCAGGTAGTGCAGCTCATCCAGGATGGCACATCAATGCGAGCTGTGGCAAGAAGGTTTGCTGTGTCTGTCAGCGTAGTGTCCAGAGCATGGAGGCGCTACCAGGAGACAGGCCAGTACATCAGGAGACGTGGAGGAGGCCGTAGAAGGGCAACAACCCAGCAGCAGGACCGCTACCTCCGCCTTTGTACAAGGAGGAGCAGGAGGAGCACTGCCAGAGCCCTGCAAAATTACCTCCAGCAGGCCACAAATGTGCATGTGTCTGCTCAAACGGTCAGAAACAGACTCCATGAGGGTGGTATAAGGGCCCGACGTCCACAGGTGGGGGTTGTGCTTACAGCCCAACACCGTGCAGGACGTTTGGCATTTGCCAGAGAACACCAAGATTGGCAAATTCGCCACTGGCGCCCTGTGCTCTTCACAGATGAAAGCAGGTTCACACTGAGCACATGTGACAGACGTGACAGAGTCTGGAGACGCCGTGTAGAACGTTCTGCTGCCTGCAACATCCTCCAGCATGACCGGTTTGGCGGTGGGTCAGTCATGGTGTGGGGTGGCATTTCTTTGGGGGGCCGCACAGCCCTCCATGTGCTCGCCAGAGGTAGCCTGACTGCCATTAGGTACCGGGATGAGATCCTCAGACCCCTTGTGAGACCATATGCTGGTGCAGTTGGCCCTGGGTTCCTCCTAATGCAAGACAATGCTAGACCTCATGTGGCTGGAGTGTGTCAGCAGTTCCTGCAAGAGGAAGGCATTGATGCTATGGACTGGCCCGCCCGTTCCCCAGACCTGAATCCAATTGAGCACATGTGGGACATCATGTCTCGCTCCATCCACCAACGCCACGTTGCACCACAGACTGTCCAGGAGTTGGCCGATGCTTTAGTCCAGGTCTGGGAGGAGATCCCTCAGGAGACCATCCGCCACCTCATCAGGAGCATGCCCAGGCGTTGTAGGGAGGTCATACAGGCACGTGGAGGCCACACACACTACTGAGCCTCATTTTGACTTGTTTTAAGGACATTACATCAAAGTTGGATCAGCCTGTAGTGTGGTTTTCCACTTTAATTTTGAGTGTGACTCCAAATCTAGACCTCTATGGGTTGATAAATTTGATTTCCATTGATCATTTTTGAGTGATTTTGTTGTCAGCACATTCAACTATGTAAAGAAAAAAGTATTTAATAAGAATATTTCATTCATTCAGATCTAGGATGTGTTATTTTAGTGTTCCCTTTATTTTTTTGAGCAGTGTATATCAATTATGTATCGATAACAGTCACTTATTAATCATTACCTCATATCAGTCTTATTCTGTACAGTCGTAAACTTCTTGGATCTGCAAGAACCCCAACCTTTGCTCATCATTCAGTACTACACAAAGTGGTTTAATCATTTATTTACTAACTAACTAAATCATATCTCAGAATGCACATACACACTTACATGAGACAAAAGTCCCTAGTGGACTGACAAGATATGACGGCTTGTTACAACAATACGCTAGAGGGGAGGGAGAGAGAGAGAGAGACAAAGGGAAAGAGACACTTATCGTGCATTTTGAAACTACACTCACAGTAACCATTTACTTTGCACAGCAGCCACCGCCCATTGGGAGTAAGAAATGTATGTATTTACGTGTTTGAATGCCATCGTTCATAATTTCTCTGTTGAAACCAAACCTTCTTGAAAGGGGTTTTTGTGGGCCTTTCATGTGGGTCACTTGCACACGCTCTGATTGTCCACCAGAGGTCACAATGTCCTTCTTCTTAGTTGTCCGGTCTCTAATGGGCTGTTTCCTCAGAGCAGCTACTTAGCTGTACTAGTGATTGTCTGAGAGGATTTTCTCCTTTCTTTCTCAGGTAAATAGTCAAAGTTCCATACTCACTTTACATGTCCAGCTGCAGACTGCCGTAGTCCTGGTCTGGTAAGTTAATTTTCTTCACCTCGTGTTGAGAGTTTCAGAGTTTCTAACCATTTAACCATGGTCTCAGATCTTTCTGGTCTAAAGGAAGGTGTTGGTTCAACATTTCAACCATTTCCCACATGTAGCTAACGCCTCACGCATTTCTGGTCTAAAGGTTAATTTCTCTTCCAAACCTTTTAAGCACTCTGGTCGAAAAGGGAGGTTCCATCATGCTGACAAGCTTTTCTGACCTCACTCGGGGCGTGGCTAGTTACTGTGCAAAGGATATGATAAGAAGTTATCTTATTAGAAAACTAAAACCACATTCCTATCTTTACAAAAATACTGTCGTAGTTTTTCATATTGTCTACACCACGTATTGGATGGAGACTTTATACCTGTAGTGTAAATACTTTTCAAGTCACGGTATTTCCTTTATAACCTTACTAATGACATCACAAAATGAAAAACAATATGACATGATTATTCTTTGACTTTATTCTCCACTGACCATTTCCCACATTCGGATGTTAGAAATATTGTTCCAAAGTTCACTCTTTGGACGTTAGAGTTTTTGGGCGGCAAAAGTCTCTCTAAACAAAGGCATTCCTTTTGGTTGATACTGAAGGGTAGAGAGAGAGTTTCCCCCTCTAGAGATTTACAGCAGGGCCTCCCTCTGTTGGAGAGAGGGAGGCCTGGTTAACCAGGGCAAGGTGACCGGCGTACACATCACGGACAAACTGAATTGGTCCACCCACACAGACAGCGTTGTGAAGAAGGCGCAGCAGCACCTCTTCAACCTCAGAAGGCTGAAGAAATTTGGCTTGTCACCAAAAGCACTCACAAACTTCTACAGATGCACAATTGAGAGAATCCTGTCGGGCTGCATCACCGCCTGGTACGGCAACTGCTCCGCCCACAACCGTAAGGCTCTCCAGAGGGTAGTGAGGTCTGCACAACGCATCACCTGGGGCAAACTACCTGCCCTCCAGGACACCTACACCACCCGATGTCACAGGAAGGCCATAAAGATCATCAAGGACAACAACCACCCGAGCCACTGCCTGTTCACCCCGCTATCATCCAGAAGGCGAGGTCAGTACAGGTGCATCAAAGCAGGGACCGAGAGACTGAAAAGCAGCTTCTATCTCAAGGCCATCAGACTGTTAAACAGCCACCACTTACATTAGTGACTGCTGCCAACATACTGACTCAACTCCAGCCACTTTAATAATGGGAATTGATGGACATTTATGTAAAAATGTATCACTAGCCACTTTAAACAATGCCACTTAATATAATGTTTACATACCCTACGTTACTCATCTCATATGTATATGTATATACTGTACTCTATATCATCTACTGCATCTTGCCATCTTTATGTAATACATGTATCACTAGCCACTTTAAACTATGCCACTTTATGTTTATATACCCTACATTACTCATCTCATATGTATATACTGTACTTTATACCATCTACTGCATCTGCCTATGCCGTTCTGTACCATCACTCATCCATATATCTTTATGTACATATTCTTTATCCCGTTACACTTGTGTGTATAAGGTAGTAGTTGGGGAATTGTTAGGTTCGATTACTCGTTGGTTATTACTGCATTGTCGGAACTAGAAGCACAAGCATTTCGCTACACTCGCATTAACATCTGCTAACCATGTGTATGTGACAAATAAAATTGGATTTGATTTGATCAGTCTGATCTGCCCATTCTGATCCTCAAAGGACAGTCATGACAGATGTAAGACTTATTTCCCAGTGTGCCTTTCGAGGGAATTGTCAAGTTACCAGTACCACCATGACTGTGTTCCAATTCTGATTGTTGACCCAATTGTTGGTCAGAAGACCAATCTACTGGCAAAGATCAAAATTGGGCTGCCTGTGTAAACATACTTAGTGACAGAGACATGGGCCGTGTCTAAAATCTTGCATACTAATTACTACTTACTACTTATTAAAACTATATACTGTGTACTAATCTTACTAAATACCATTTATAATGTACTGTTTAGTAAAAACAAATGAAGTAAGCAACAAATATCAACATTCTAAGCTCACCTATCCTGAGAATGTGACATCTAATGTGCAATTGCGTTGATTCCCGCCTTTTCTCATTGTCAGCTGATTATCAGTCAGTCTGCAAAGGCTATTCTCTTCTTCAAAAGTGTTTAACAAATTCTACTTGGAATTAGTACAACATCCTGCCTTTTAAAGCATACTCGATTGTTGGAATTTCACATACTACAAAAATGTTCTATTTTCACATATGTCAAATGCCTACAATTTAGAACACAATAAGGGATGGGCATCAATTGTCCCTGCTCCCAGTCCACCTGCTGATCCAGTTTCAACTGTTGTGCCTGCAGCTATGGAACCCTGACCTGTTTATCGGACGTACTACCTTGTCCCAGACCTGCTGTTTTCGACTCTCTCTCTCTCTCTCTCTCTCTCTCTCACTCACCCTCTCACCTGCTGTCTCGACCGCTTAATGCTTGGCTATGAAAAACCAACTGACATTTACTCCTGAGGTGCTGACCTGTTGCACCCTCTACAACCACTCATCTATGAACGTTTAAACATCTTAAAGAACTATCTGAACTATTATAATCTCCACCCGGCACAGCCAGTAGAGGACTGGCCACCCCTCAGAGCCTGGTTCCGCTCTAGGTTTCTTCCCAGTTTCCTGCCTTTCTAGGGAGTTATTCCTAGTCATTGTGCTTCTACAGTGGTTCCTCCTTTAAAAGTTGCGTCATACTGTAGCACACCTTGTGGGCTGCTGCAGCATTATATGGCACTTTATCTAATTGTTAGCCATATTTTCTGTTAATGCAAGTTATTGCTAGTTTTGACCACCAGAGGGCATCTTTGAGAAGCATTTGATAGTCTTCCATATTAGCATTACCAGCTAATTAAAACCTTTTTTTGTAATAACCTAGTATATGGATTGATTTTAAGAAATTTGGCTTAATTAATTTGATTAATATTATGGTGTTTCTATTCTGAGAAAAATGAAAAACGAAACCCTCAGGGTTTCCGTTAGGATGGAATGGAAAAAGTGGCGCTGTACAACGTGACGGTCGGGAGTGTTACGCCCTGACCTTAGAGATCCTTTTTATGTCTCTATTTTGGTTGATCAGGGCGTGAGTTGGGGTGGGCATTCTATGTCTGGTGTTCTATGTTGTCCTTGTTTTATATTTCTATGTGTTTGGCCTGGTATGGTTCCCAATCAGAGGCAGCTGTCTATCGTTGTCTCTGATTGAGAACCATACTTAGGTAGCCTGTTCCCACCTGTGTTGGTGGGTAGTTGTTTCCTGTTTTGTGTTTGTTTCACCATTCAGGACTGTTTCGATTTTCGTTGTCATTCACTTTGTTATTTTTGTATTTTTTCGTGTTCTGTTATATTAAAGTAACATGGACACTTACCACGCTGCATTTTGGTCCGATCCTTCATATTCCTCATCAGAAGAGGAAGACAATCGTTACAGGGAGTAGGTTACAGTATAAGAGGATTGAAGGATTCTAAATTGTTTGCCTTCATTAGACAAATTTGTTCCAATATTTCTGTAAGTCAGTGATATTTTTTCCCATAGTAATTCGTTATGGATCCATAACTAAATAAACATCAGCATTTTTAAAGACTATTTTTATCATTATTTTATTAACGAAAGCATAAAGATGCTGATGAAGAAATACAGTACTGTACAGTATATGCTTTTACATTTGGATAATAAAGCATTTAAAGCATTTTGAAGATATAAGACACCTACAGGTGTTTATTAGGCTCCTGTCCAGTCTGACAAGTAAACATAGCCTACAGTACATACTGTAGTAAACATGGGAAAGTGCCTAATTCCTTACATAAGGGAGAGCAGGCCATGTCCAAACTTTCTCGGTGACCTCAAGTAGTCTTTAATGCTTTTTTGGGTTGCATCAGTCATGGACAGAAACTTCTGAGACACAGTATTAATGATGAACACCTGGTGGTTCACTGGTAGACCACATTTTCCTCGGGATCCATCCCAGTTTATATTCTGTGCCCACTCGTGGTATCTCTCTTCAGTTACACATCCTTGGAATAGCAGAACAGCATAACGGTCCAGGTGGCCCTTGCTGTGCCTGGTGAGCAGTTGGTCAAGTTCTGTTGTCAGAAGAGGAATGGAAATGTCAAGGTAAACCGACGACCTGACGAACCCGCCACCTATCTTGACTCTGGCTGTTGGAGGTGGAGTTCCAGAGCTCACAGGTGTGCCTGGCATGGATTGTGACTCCATCTTGTCTCCACCTGACTCTTCGCCAATGCCGCCTGACGCTCCGCTAATGAGGAGTGACTCTCTGCTAATACCACCTGGCTCTGGACCAGTGCACCAGCTGTCGTCCGTATCTCTTCCCTCAGAGAATGTTTCTCTTTCTGCTGGTCTGCCTTCAGTGACTCGATCTCGGTCTTCAAAGTTTGAATCTCATCCATGAGCACCTTCATCAGATGAGCAGAATGGTATCGGCCTGAGCCCCCATCCATTACAGTGGCCTATGATAGAAACGGTAGATTAATTAAGAATTAAAAGTGACTCCAACACACAAATGCTGCATATACATTTTAAGAATCTAGCTTAACTAACCACTTTCTTGGCAACCATGCGTTTTTTTTGGTGCGGCCCGTTGTCCAGCCCTTAGTCCACTGATCTCCACGGATGGTTGCCGGCATGGTTGTAAGCTCTGCAAAAACACATTCACGTTTTTAGTACACAATTATCGATTTTATTACACAGTATGCCTACACATTGATAGGCTATATACCTTTTATTATTTTTTATACAATTAACTGAAACCAAAATACAAGAATACCTTTAGTTTTGGTGATCCTCTCAGCTCCAGCTCATTTTCAAGTCCTCTGGTGGTTACAGTTGTAACCCTGGAATGGGTAGCACCAGAGAAAGAAGCTGGCTTGATGAAAACTGTGTCTATTTTGTCTGTTCTCTTTGGTCGAAATGTCTTTTTTTTTTTGGAAATGTCGTTTTTGAATGGTAACTGTGTTAAGGGTGGAGTTTTGGCCAGGGTGAGGAAAGGCGTGACTTTCAGGCTACAATAGGTTATAAGTATACAGCAGATTGCAGATTGTCCTCACTTTGATTATGCTGTACAACATACTGTAGCACCATGAGAAGGATCTCTATTCATTTAAGTGAGCAGATTAGGGCATTTAGGAGGAATGGAAAATCTACTGAAGACATTTTTTAAAAACTGGTAGACTCTGGGATTTTGGTCACGGACAGTGCTATTCTCAAACACTATCATCAGATGCCTGTTTACGCCGAACTCGAAAGCCAGGAAAATTAAAAGGTACCGTAGGCGACAATACTGTAAAGTAGGCCTAATAATGCAAGAAATAATGCTTAAATAAATCGATTGCTGGTCTTTACTGTATGCTGCACATTTTTCCATTGTATTTCATTTCCAGCGAGACTATTCAAGCCATCGACTCACTGATGAATGAAGATGACGAGCGATCAGCAAAGGCAATCTGTAATCTGCTGGCATCACGGCACAACATCAACATCGCTCTAATCACAGTCAGAAGACAGCTGAAGAAACTTGCGTGGATTTATGGAAATGCTCGGAAAGAAATGTTATATATATATATATGTTTACTACAGTACACTTGTGAAAAACAAGTGTTTGAAAACCTGTTTTCAAAATGCCGCCAGTTGTCCATCACTACTGTAAATAAAAACACAGCATCTTGTTCACATCTTGTTTACATTCTTTATTGTAACCACAATGTCACAAATAATTTGCATCTACCTTTCCAATTACTTTTTTTGAGTTTGGGATTTACAAATGTGCGCTTTTCATTATTAGTTAAATTGTTTAAGTTTGAACGTGCAGACTTTTTTTCTTTAAATGATTGTTTTATGTAGGATGCTACATTTCTGACCAGTTGCAATTGTAAGTAGGCCTATTAAAGAAATCCTACTTCTATTAGGCTGTTAAGCCTCATAGCCTACCTCAGCCAGTTGTTATTTTAAATAATGTAGGTCTAGGCTCCGAAGAAGTAGACTCCAAATAGACTCCACTTGTTGTTTGTGAAGTCAAATTAAAATGAAGATTATTGTTGAAATGAATTGCTCGACTGGTGTAGGTTTTCTCCATATGTTGGTGTGCAACACTTGCATAACAACTTACCTATATTTTCAGCACCAGCCACTGTTCACCTCCTACTGGTTGCCACCAGTTGTTTTTTAAATGTAACCTTTATTTAACTAGGCAAGTCAGGAAAGAACAAATTATCATTTACAATGAAGTCCTACCTGCCGGGCAAACCCGGATGACATTGGACCAATTGTGCGCCGCCCTATGGTACTCCCAATCACGCTCGGATGTGATACAGCCTGTTTTCGAACCAGGGACTGTAGTAAAGCCTCATGCACCACTCAGGAGCCATGAAACACACACACACACACACACACACACACACACACACACACACACACACACACACACACACACACACACACACACACACACACACACACACACATATATATATGCAGTTGAAGTCGGAAGTTTACATACACCTTAGCCAAATACATTTAAACTCTGTTTTTCACAATTCCTGACATTTAATCCTAGTGAAAATTCCCTGTCTTAGGTCAGTTAGGATCACCACTTCATTTTAAGAATGTGAAATGTCAGAATAATAGTAGAGAGAATGATTTATTTCAGCTTTTATTTCTTTCACATTCCCAGTGGGTCAGAAGTTTCTGCCCACAAAATGTATATAGGATAGAGGTCGGGCTTTGTGATGGCCACTCCAATACCTTGACTTTGTTGTCCTTAAGCCATTTTGCCACAACCTTGGAAGTCTGCTTGGGGTCATAGTCCATTTGGAAGACCCATTTGCAACCAAGCTTTAACTTCCTGACTGATGTCTTGAGATGTTGCTTCAATATATCCACATAATTTTCCTTCCTCATGTAGCCATCTATTTTGTGAAGTGCATCAGTCCCTCCTTCAGCAAAGCACACCCACAACATGATGCTGCCACCCCTGTGCTTCACGGTTGGGATGGTGTTCTTCGGCTTGTAATCCTCCCCCTTTTTACTCCAAACATAACGATGGTCATTATGGCCAAACAGTTCTATTTTTGTTTCATCAGACCAGAGGACATTTCTCCAAAAAGTGCGATCTTTGTCCCCATGTGCAGTTGCAAACCGTAGCTTGGCTTTTTTATTGCGGTTTTGGAGTAGTGGCTTTTCCTTGCTGAGCAGCCATTCAGGTTATGTCGATATAGGACTCATTTTACTGTGGATATAGATACTTTTGTACCTGTTTCCTCTAGCATCATCACAAGGTCCTTTGCTGTTGTTCAGGATTGATTTGCACTTTTCGCACCAAAGTACATTCATCTATAGGAGGCAGACCACGTCTCCTTCCTGAGCGGTATGATGGCTGCGTTGTCCCATGGTGTTTATACTTGCGTACTATTGTTTGTACAGATGAACGTGGTACCTTCAGGCGTTTTGAAAATAGCTCCCAAGGATGAACCAGACTTGTGGAAGTCTTGGCTGATTTCTTTTGATTTTTCCATGATGTCAAGCAAAGAGGCACTGAGTTTGAAGGTAGGCCTTGAAATACATCCACAGGTACACCTCCAATTGACTGAAATTATGTCAATTAGCCTATCAGAAGCTTCTAAAGCCATGACATTTTCTGGAATTTTCCAAGCTGTTTAAAGGCACAGTCAACTTAGTGTATGTAAACTTCTGACCCACTGGAATTGTGATATAGTGAATTATAAGTGAAATAATCTGTCTGTAAACAATTGTTGGAAAAATTACAAACTATAGTTTGTTAACAAGAAATTTGTGGAGTTTTAATGACTCCAACCTTAGTGTATGTAAACTTCCGACTTCAGCTGTACATGCAGACACAGCATTATTCAAAGAATGGAGTTTGATTCACCTGGTATTGGATATGACTGAAATTGTTTTTGCTAAATAGCGATTTTCGTAAATTAACTTCATGACAAAAAAATATGCACAATTGTTTGTCTCTACATTAACTAACATATTCTTCTCAATTATAAATGTTTTGCTTGACTCGTTATGACATTATAATTACTTACATTTGTCAGCCATCTTTGCTGAATAAAGTCAACAGGGACTGGTGGATTGCGTCAAATTCGTTATTGGAACCACTCGACCACTGGTCATATAAAAACCTTGGGACCCAAATGCATAATGATTGCTCTAACTCCCTCTTGCGGTGGTCTGGAGCAATGAAGCCGTGATGCTAAGTCCCGCGGTGTAAGCTCGCAACTTTTAAAGGAGGAACCACTGCTCCATCTGCATTGCTTGTTAGCGTTTCCCAAACTCGGTCCTGAGGCCCCCCCTGGATGAAAGTTTTGGTTTTGGCCATAGCACTACACAGCTGATTCAAATAAACATATCATCATCAAGCTATGATTATTTGAATCGGCCCGGGTCCGAGTTTGGGAAACCCTGGCTTAGCCTCCACCAAGTGAAAATGTTATCAATCAAATGATTTATGACAATACATTACATATCATAAGGCCTTACTTTAACAGCATAGTTTTACCCTAACACAGTGGTCTGAAACAGCTGATTTGCAGGCCACATCAGGCAAGTCACATTATGTAGGCTTGCAAAGGGATACGTAATTCCTATTAGAATCCAGCCAGAGCAAGGAAAATATCCAACAATTGGAACTTTAAATCACCTGCAACTTGCATTCAGATTGACTGTGAAGGTTGGGAAGATTGATATAAACTGGAAAAACCATCTCAGTAACCGGTGCAATGAATTCAACTACTAACAGATTGGATTCGTTTTGAAAAATGTATGTTATTTGTGTCGCATAAGATCCTTCAGAATCAATATACATGATAAAACACAGGTATAGAAACAAACAATTACACAAATCAACCTGCAATAGAGCATGCTGGGAAATATGATAATGATGGCCGTGGTTTTGAGTGTCACAGACGTAGAGTAAAAATTACACAATAACACTCATCTCTGGTTATAAACACAAACAGTGGGGTTATTTTACACCACTGGGTGTAAATGTAACTCTTCACCGAGTTAACTTAACACCTGAATCAACTCTAGAAATGCTACACTGAAAAATCAACACAGGCCAATTTGCTGTATGGTTGTCTTACCAATTTTTTTAATTTAACATTTATTTAAGAACAAATTCTTATTTACAATGACAACCTACCGGGGAACAGTGGGTTAACTGCCTTGTTCAGGGGCAGAACTACAGATTTTTTCCTTGTCAGCTCAGGGATTCGATCCAGCAATCGGTTACGCTCTAACAACTAGGCTACCTGCGCCCCTATTTAGAGAAATGCCCTTATTGTAAGCCTTTCAAGATTAATTAAAATGTAAATGTGACAGAAATGTAGACTCAGTTTAGTGCACTTAAAATAAGCCCAGGATAGCTTTGTTTGCCCCCCAAATGGCACCCTATCCCTATATAGTGCAATACTTTTGACCAGAGCCCTGTAGGCACTGATCAAATGAAGAGCACCATATCATAAGGCCTTATTTTAAATGTTTTCAATGTACTGTAGAGCATACTCCAGAAATCTGAACAATGAAGCCTTGTTCACACTGCAGGCCTTAATGCTCAACTCAGTTTTGTTTTCAAAATTCATTTTTGAATACTGTCTATCCAAACAGCAAGTTACAAGTGAACAAACCGGATTTGTGGGTGTTCATTTTAACAGTAATTTGCTGACATGGCTAAGCTAGTTGTCATAGTAACAGCGGGTGTGTGCACAATGGTGTAGGCTGATTCATGTACATACTACCTCAATTGGGTTGACCAACCAGTTCTCCCGCGCATTGGCTAACCGGGCTATCTGCATTGTGTCCCGCCACCCGCCAACCCCTCTTTTACGCTACTTCTACTGTCTGTTCATCATATATGCATAGTCACTTTAACCATATCTACATTTACATACTACCTCAATCAGCCTGACTAACCGGTGTCTGTATGTAGCCTCGCTACTTTTATAGCCTCGCTACTGTATATAGCCTGTATTTTTACTGTTGTTTTATTTCTTTACTTACCTATTGTTCACCTAACACCTTTTTGCACTATTGGTTAGAGCCTGTAAGTAAGCATTTCACTGTAAGGTCTACACCTGTTGTATTCGGCGCACGTGACAAATAAACTTTGATTTGATTTGATTGGTGGTAGTGCTTGTACTTCCTATCACTCAGAAGTTATGTAGCAAGATAAGGTGACAATGCTTGCCATGGACATTTTCATTTTTTGTCTAGCCACAGCAGTCAACTAGCTACCTAGGTACCTGCTTAGCTTTCTAGCACATTCACTAATTTGTTTGTAAACAATTAACAATCTAGTTAGCTACCACATGTTCTTGTCAGACTGTCAACAGAGTAGCTGGCAGGCAACAAGATATGCCAAAAATCTGTCCAAAAACCACTTGAGGGGAAATAAATCAGATTTGACCATTCAGAAACAAGTCACATGGCCAGGAATCAGATTTCTATGAAGGTGGTTTGAAATGTGGCTTGAAATGTGTTTGGCTTTATCTGGTTTCCTGGCGCTTTCCAAATGCTACAGTGACTCAAAGAAAGCCCCAAGGTGTTCTCTCAAGTATTGAAACTATCTTTTTTGGCTCGCCTGTGTGCTGGGGTGTCCTCCTGTTTGGTTCGCTGGCCTACAATTCACAGCTTCAAGAGGACGGCTGAGGTTGGCTGGCTGGCAGGGTGCAGTGGTGTGGCATGGTAATTGCATTGAGAAAGAAGTGTTAGAGGTGGAGCCTCTGCTATGCAGCTCAGTCATAGCTATCCTGCCAATTTATTCCTAACAGATTCCTAGCTTCTGGGACTGACTGACTGATGGCTGCTGCTGTCTTCCAGATGACACAGATTCACTATCCATTGACAGAGAGGATGAGTGCCTAAAAACATTCAAATAATCTTGTAAAACATTTCAAAAGTCTTGTTCGTCTCGCTCTTCCCATGTCGTTATTCTGTTCTCCCTTCAGTCTCCAGTCTCCATTTGGCATGTCGTGGGAAGCAAAATAATAGCCCATGGTCATTATAAGCCAGGATGAAGCACATTTTGAAATTATTTCTCAAGAAGTGGCACACACAAGGGTCACAAAGGTCATGCTGTTTCCTTGGAGAGCATCTATAAGAAAATAATGTTGTAGAGAAAGCATGCTAATCACTGTGCTGCTGGCTATAAAAATAGAATCAATACTTATGTCTCCACAACCTGCATTTATTTCCTCCAACACACATATGATGGGAGAATAGAGGGGTAATGGCCATGATTTGTACAATAGGCCGGGTAACCATCCTGACGGAGATTGCTATTTGTCCATTTTTTACTGGGTTTGCAGAAATCCAATCTTGCCAAGGTGAAATTTTTGAAGTGTGCTGCTTGCTACACTGGGAACAACTATACCTGAAGAGTTTCTTTAAAAAACGAGATATATCCAGAATATCAGAAATGTTGGTAAATTAGCTTGTATTCTTTAAAAACGTCTTAAGGAGCCCAGGCTCTGTCGCAGCCGGCCGCGACCGGGAGGTCCATGGGGCGATGCACAATTGGCCCAGCGTCGTCCGGGTTAGGGAGGGTTTGGCCGGCAGGGATATCCTTGTCTCATCGCGCACTAGCGACTCCTGTGGTGGGCCGGGCGCAGTGCACGCTGACCAGGTCGCTAGGTGCACGGTGTTTCCTCCGACACATTGGTGCAGCTGGCTTCCGGGTTGGATGTGCATTGTGTCAAGAAGCAGTGCGGCTTGGTTAGGTTGTGTTTCGGAGGACGCATGGCTCTCGACCTTCGCCTCTCCCGAGTCCGTACGGGAGTTGCAGCGATGAGACAAAACTGTAACTACTACCAATTGGATACCACGAAATTGGGGAGAAAAAGGGATAAAAAATAAAAAATAAAAATCTTAAGGATCAGCCCATTTTTTATTTTTTTGGTCTAAAATACAATACCCAAATCTAACTGCTTGGAGCTCAGGTCCTGAAGCAAGGATATGCATATTCTTGATACCATTTGAAAAGAAATGTGGAAATGTGAAATGAATGTAGGAGAATATAACACATTAGATCTGGTAAAAGATAATACAAAGAAAAAACCACGTTTTTTTTGTATTTTTTTTGTACCATCATCTTTGAAATGCAAGAGAAAGGCCATAATGTATTACTCCAGCCCAGGTGCAATTTAGGTTGTGGCCACTAGATGGCAACAGTGTATGTGCAAAGTTTAAGACTGATCCTATGAACCATTGCATTTCTGTTCAAACTTTTGTATCAAGACTGCCCAAATGTTCCTAATTGGTTTATTAATAACTTTTCAAGTTCATAACTGCACTCTCCTCAAACAATAGCATGGTATTCTTTCACTGTGATAGCTACTGTAAATTGAACAGTGCAGTTAGATTAACACAAATTTAAGGTTTCTGCCAATATCAGATATGTCTATGTCCTGGGAAATTTTCTTGTTACTTGCAACATCATGCTAATCGCATTAGCCTACGTTAGCTCAACCGTCCCATAGGGGACCCACCGATCCTGTAGAGCAGGTATTCCCAAACTAGGGAACCATCTACTGTTCAGCGAAATAACAACACAATGTCAAATACAGGTAGCCTAGTCAAATAACAAACATCCAATCACATTAACCGTCACTCTCTTGCGGGAATTCCAGCAACGGTCCATATGTAGCCAAACATAGCTGCTGCTCATGTTGGTATCTGTACTGATGGCGCAAAAGCTATGACAGGGAGACATAGTGGAGTGGTAACGTGTGTGCAAGCAGTTGCTCCTGATGCCACTCTCCGCAATGATTTTAGGTGTGCAAATGAACTCAAGCTTACGGACAATGTCAAATGTGATGTAGCGAAGCACCTGAGGGGGTTAGGTTCGCAATTACGCAGGTACTTTCCCGAAACGGATGACACAAACAACTGGATTCGTTATCCCTTTCATGCCCTGCCTCCAGTCCACTTACCGATATCTGAACAAGAGAGCCTCATCGAAATTGCCACAAGCGGTTCTGTGAAAATGTAATTTAATCAGAAGCCACTGTCAGATTTCTGGATTAGCCTGCGCTCAGAATATCCTGCCATGGCAAATCGCGTTGTTAAGACATTGATGCTCTTTGCAACCACGTACCTATGTGAGAGTGGATTCTCAGCCTTCACTAGCTTGAAAACAGACTCCAATACAACCCAACATTGCAGAGTTATGTGCATCCTTTCAACCACACCCTTCTCATTAATCTGTGGTGAGTTATTCACCATTTTCAATGAACAAATAGGGTTTTATATGTAAGATGGTTAAATAAAGAGAAAATTATTGATTATTATTATATTATTATTTGTGCCCTGGTCCTATAAGGTTGGGTTGTGACAAAAACCCACACTCATTCTTATGTTTAATAAATGTACAGTGTGTGTGTGGCAGGCTTACAATGATGTCAAAAAACAAAATTTGAGAGTGCGCTGACCCCGGTGCTAGAGGGGGTACGCAGCTGGAGGTTGAATGTTTGAAAGGGTATGGGACTATAAAAAGTTTGGGAACCACTGCTGTAGAGGATAAAGAAATTATGAAAGAGATTGGCATGTTTTTTCACTATCTACTTGATGGTTTCATTTCAGAGAGACAAATAATAGTTTTTTTTGCAAAATGATACATATCCTCCTCACTCTCAGAGAAATAAACAAGGTTTTACACAGTCAAATGTAACAAATACCCCCCAAAATTATAAAGAACTGCACAAATGATACATTTGTGACATCAATATGTAAAATTCAACACAATAATAATGAAGTCTGTATATAAATTATTTACACATTTGACAATTTAGTCATTTAGCAGATGCTCTTATCCAGAGCGACTTAGTCAAATAAAATAAATTGCATTGGTCACATACACGTGATTAGCAGATGTTATTGCGGGTGTAGCGAAATGCTTGTGCTTCTAGCTCCAACTGTGCAGTAATATCTGACAAGTAATATCTAACAAATTACACAGCATATACCCAATACACACAAATCCTAAGTAGGAATGAGTTAAGACTATATACATATGGAGGAGCGATGTAGGAGTGGAACGGACTAAGATACAGTAGAATAGTATAGAATACAGTATATACATATGAGATGAGTAATGCAAGTTGCCGTACCAGGCGGTAATACAGCCCGATAGGATGCTTTCAATTGTGCATCTGTAAAAGTCTGTGAGGGTTTTAGGTGACAAGACACATTTATTTAGCCTTCTGAGGTTGAAGAGGCTCTGTTGCACCTTCCTCACCACACTGTCTGTGTGGGTGGTCCATTTGAGTTTGTAAGTGATGTGTACGCCAAGGAATTTGAAGTTTTCCACCTTCTCCACTGCGGTCCTGTCGATGGGGGGGTGCACCCTCTGCCTTTCCCTATCATCGTTGGTAATCAAGCCTACAACTGTTGTGTTGCCTAAAACCTTGATGATTGAGTTGGAGGTGTGCTTGGCCACGCTGTCATGGGTGAACAGGGAGTACAGGAAGGGGCTGAGCACGCACCCTTGTGGGGCCCAAGTGTTGAGGATCAGTGAAGTGGTGGGTGATGTTTCCTACCTTCACCACCTGGGGGCAGCCTGTCAGGAAGTCCAGGACCTTGTTGCACAGGGCGGGGTTCAGACCCAGGACCTCAAGCTTAATGATGAGCTTGGAGGATACTATGGTGCTGAATGCTGAGTTATAGTATATAAACAGCATTCTTAAATAGGTATTCCTCTTGTCCAGATAGGATAGGGCAGTGTGCAGAGTGATGGCGATTGCATTGTCTGTGGATCTATTGGGGCAGTAAACAAATTGAAGTGGGTCTAGGGTGGCAGGTAAGGTAAAGGTGAAATGATCCTTGACTAGTCTCTCAAAGCACTTAATGATGACAGAGGTGAGTGCTACGGGGCTATAGTTATTAAGTTCAGTTATCTTTGCCTTCTTGGGTACAGAAACAATGGTGGCCATCTTGAAGCATGTGGGGACAGCAGACTGGGATAGGGAGAGATTGAATATGCCTGTAAACACACCAGCCAGCTGGTCTGCGCATGCTCTAAGGACGCGGCTAGGGATGCCGTCTAGAACTGCAGCCTTGCTTTTAAATGTTTTACTCACGTCGGCCACGGAGAAGGAGAGCCCACAGTCCTTGGTAGCGGGCCGCGTCGGTGGCACTGTGTTATCCTCAAAGCATGCGAAGAATGTGTTTAGCCTGTCCGGAAGCAAGACGTCGGTCTCAGCGACTTGGCTGGGTTTCCTTTTGTAGTCCATGGTTGTCTGTAGTCCCTGCCACATACGTCTTGTGTCTGAGCCATTGAATTGCGACTCCACTTTATCTCTATACTGACATTTAGCTTGTTTGATTGCCTTGCGGAGTGAATAGCTACACTGTTTATATTCTGCCATATTACTAGTCGCCTTGCCATGGTTAACCTTTTCTCAATAGGGGGTGCTGTTTGCACTTTGTAAAAAATTAGTTCCCAAATTAAACTGCCTCGTACTCAATTCTTGCTCGTACAATATGCATATTACTATTACTATTGGATAGAAAACACTCTCTAGTTTCTAAAACCGTTTGAATTATATCTGTGAGTAAAACAGAACTCGAGTTGGAGCAATTTTCCTATGAGGAAGTGAGAAATCTGAAATCTGCAGGCTGTTCTGAGGTCGGTTTATTAATTTGCATGTCTTCTATTGGTTGAGATGCACTGCATACGCCTTCCCCTGGATGTCAGCAAATAGTGAGAATTGGAATGGAGTTGCTAGGCAGATCTGAGGCCATATAAATAGGCTCGGAACGGGGGGTCCTCTCTTTCCTTTGTTCGCCATGACGCAAGACAGACCTCAGGATGGCGTTCTAGAAAGCTCCCGTTATAGCCCTTAGATATATCCGGCTCTGATTTTATTCGATATAGGTGTTAAAGACATCATAATGTTGTTATTTTAAACCGAGTTATATCAGTTTATATCAGTATATTGCGATTTTCGGATATTTATTTGTGCTGCGTTCTAGTCAGTTGGGCACGTCTGGGCCACATGGCTAATGTTTACTGCTAATTCCAAAGTTGAAGGAGACAATCTACAACCGAGCAACGATTCTTTTGGACAAAGGACAACTTGCCCAAGATTCTGATGGGAGCTCATCAAAAAGTAAGAACTATTTATGATGTTAATTCGTTGTTCTGTTGAAAAATGTAAAACTCATATTCCGCTATTAATTTCGGTGCGGTCTCGCTTTAACGCACGCTGTATGTCATAGTAACGTTAATTTTAAAAATCTAACACAGCGGTTGCATTAAGAACTAATGTATCTTTCATTTGCTGTCCAACCTGTATTTTTTAGTCAAGTTTAAATTTAGTTACTGATTAGATTAGGTGCCTCTCCCAAGATTTCTCCCGACATATTGTTGGCAGCTTGGCTACTATTCTCATTGTATAACCACGATTTGTGCCGCTAAATATGCACATTTTCGAACAAACTCTATATGTATTGTGTAATATGATGTTATAGGACTGTCATCTGAAGAAGTTTGAGAAGGTTAGTGAAAAAATTAATATCTTTTGCTGGTTTATTCGTTATCGCTATTGTTGGCTTGAATCAATGCTGTTGTGTGGTTGGCTATTGTAGTAAGCTAATATAATGCTATATTGTGTTTTCGCTGTAAAACACTTAAAAAATCTGAAATATTGGCTGGATTCACAAGAACTTTGTCTTTCATTTGCTGTACGCTGTGTATTTTTCAGAAATGTTTTATGATGAGTATTTAGGTAATTCACGTTGGTCTCTGTAGTTATTCTAGTTGCTTTGGTGAGAGTTGTGATGGTGGCTGCAATGGTAAACTATGATTTATACCTGAAATATGCACATTTTTCTAACAAAACATATGCTATACAATAAATATGTTATCAGACTGTCATCTGATGAAGTTGTTTCTTGGTTAGTGGCTATTTATATCTTTATTTGGTCGAAATTGTGATAGCTACCTATGCAGGAAAAAAATGGTGGAAAAAAAAAGTTGTGTCTTTTGCTATCGTGGTTAGCTAATAGATTTACATATTGTGTCTTCCCTGTAAAACATTTTAAAAATCAGAAATGATGGCTGGATTCACAAGATGTGTATCTTTCATCTGGTGTCTTGGACTTGTGATTTAATGATATTTAGATGCTAGTATTTACTTGTGACGCTATGCTAGGCTATGCTAGTCAGCTTTTTAACTGATGGGGGTGCTCCCGGACCCGGGATTGTGTGCAAGTAGAAGTTAACTTCTTCGGGGTATTATTAGTAGATTTGGATAGAAAACACTCTGAAGTTTCTAAAACTGTTTGAATCACGTCTGTGAGTATAACATAACTTATGTAGCAGACAAAAAAAAACCGAGGACAAACCATTCAGATTTTTTTGTTTTTGAGGTCACTGTCTTTTCAATAAGTTTTCATTGGGACACCAGATTTCTAAGGGACTTGTTTGCAGTTCCTACCGCTTCCACTGGATGTCACCAGTCTTTGGAAATTGGTTGAGGTTTTTCCTTTGTGTAATAAAGAAGTACGGCCATCTTAAATGAGGGTCACTTGAAGTAAATTTTTTGAGAGAGGGACATTACCAGAAAAGTTGCGTCAGTTTGTTTTCTTTTTGTATTGAACACAGATCATCCCGTCTTCAATTTGATCGATTATTAACCTCTAACGCCTCACAAACCCGGATCCGGGATCCCCCCCATCAAAAAAGCTGACTAGCATAGCCTAGCCTAAAGCCACAGGGATATCATATAATAAAATGTTCATGAAATCACAAGTCCAAGACACCAAATGAAAGATACACATCTTGTGAATCCAGCCATTGTAACGGTTGTCCTCCTCCTCTTCTTCCGAAGAGGAGGAGTAGGGATTGGACCAAAGCGCAGCGTTGTTATACGACATGATATTTATTAAACAAGACGAAAACTAAACACACTTGAGAATTTACAAAATAATAAACGAAGTCAACAGACCTGAACAAACGAACTTACATATACACGAAGAACGCATGAACAGGTACAGACTAGACTAGACTAACAAACGAACGAACAAACGAAACAGTCCCGTGTGGTGCACAGACACAGACACGGAAGATAATCACCCACAAACAAACAGTGTGAACAGCCTACCTTTATATGGTTCTCAATCAGAGGAAACGTCAAACACCTGTCCCTGATTGAGAACCATATAAGGCTAATTACCAATGAACCTAAACATAGAAACACATAACATAGAATGCCCACCCCAACTCACGCCCTGACCAACTAAACACATACAAAACAACAGAAAACAGGTCAGGAACGTGACAGCCATCATTTCTGATTTTTAAAATGTTTTACAGGGAAGACACAATATGTAAATCTATTAGCTAACCACGTTAGCAAAAGACACCACTTTTTTACTCCACCATTTTTTTACTCCATCAGTAGCTATCACAAATTCGACCAAATAAATATATAAATAGCCACTAACCAAGAAACAACTTCATCAGATGACAGTCTGATAACATATTTATTGTATAGCATATGTTTTGTTAGAAAAATGTGCATATTTCAGGTATAAATCATAGTTTACCATTGCAGCCACCATCACAACTCTCACCAAAGTGACTAGAATAACTACAGAGACCATCGTGTATTACCTAATTACTCATCATAAAACATTTCTTAAAAATACACAGCGTACAGCAGATGAAAGACACAGATCTTGTGAATCCAGCCAATATTTCAGATTTTCTAAGTGTTTTACAGCGAAAACACAATATAGCGTTATATTAGCTTACCACAATAGCAAACATCACAACAGCATTGATTCAAGGCAAAAATAGCGATAACGTATAAACCACCAAAATATATAAATTTTTTCACTAACCTTCTCAGAATTCTTCAGATGACAGTCCTATAACATCATATTACACAATGCATATAGAGTTTGTTCGAAAATGTGCATATTTAGCGGCACAAATCGTGGTTATACAATGTGATTAGTGGCCAAAACTTCAAGCAATCTGTCCGGCGCCATCTTGGAGAGGCACCTATTCTAATCGAAAACTATTCATAAACTTGACTAAAAAATACAAGTTGGACAGCAAATGAAAGACAAATTAGTTCTTAATGCAATCGCTGTGTTACATTTTTAAAATTAACGTTACTTCAAGCATACAGCGTGCGCTAAAGCGAGACCGCACCGAAATTCATGGCGGAATTATTATTTGACATTTGTCAACATAAATACGAATTAACAACATAAAGATTGCTTACTATTTGCCGAGCTTCCATCAGAATCTTGGGCAAGGTGTTCTTTCTCCAAAACAATCGTCTTTTGGTTGAAAGATGTCCTCTTCTCATGTGGAAAAAGCAGCTAACGATAGCCACCCACTGGAGAGGTGTCCAACTCGTGAAAGCGCATCACAAAGAAATCCAGGAAAATCGCAATAAACTGATATAAACTGCTATAAGTCGGTTTAAATTAACTACCTTATGATGTCTTTAACAACTATAACGAATAAAAACATGACCGGAGATACAGAACTGCTAAAACGAAAGCTTTGCAGGAGGCCATTGTGATGTCCCTGATGCGCCAGGCGCCCCGTTGAAAAGAACGGTACTTCCGTTCCACGGTCTTATATAGGGCCCCAGATTGCGCAATCCACTCCATTCAAATTCTCCCCGCTTACTGACATCTAGAGGAAGGCGTATGCAGTGCATGTAGCCCGATGGCTTACATGGGGACTTATAAACTGACCTCAGAACAGGGACCTCGATTTCTGAAATCTCACTCCCTGACAGGAAATGTGCTGCAGAATGAGTTCTGTTTCACTCAGAGAAATAATTCAAACGGTTTTAGAAACTAGAGAGTGTTTTCTATCCAATAGTAATAATAATATGCATATTGTACGAGCAAGAATTGAGTACGAGGCAGTTTAATTTGGGAACGAATTTTTACAAAGTCGAAATGGCGCCCCCCTAGTGTCAAGAAGTTAACGTTTAAAAATACCTAACGTTGTATTACAAAAGTAGTTTGAAATGTTTTGGTAAAGTTTACATGTAACTTTTGATATATGTTGTAGTGACGTTGCGCAAGTTGGAAGCTGTGTTTTTCTGGATGAAATGCGCCAAATAAATTGACATTTTGGATATATATCGACGGAATTAATCGAACCATTTGGACCATTTGTGATGTTTATGGGACATATTGGAGTGCCAACAAAAGAAGTTTGTCAAAGGTAAGGCATGAATTATATTTTTATTTCTGCGTTTTGTGTCGTGCCTGCAGTGTTGAAATATGCTACTCTCTTTGTTTACTGTTGTGCTACCCCAGAGAGGTTAAATGCGGCGGTTCGCTACCATCTAACCACGGTTTCTGTTTAGGATAGGTTTTAATAGTCACAGCGGGTACTGTATCTCCTTTACACTTCCTTATAAACTCAGTCACCGTATATGTGTATGCGTCTAGATTATTTTCGCAAGCTACCGGGAACATATCCCAGTCCACGTGATCAAAACAATCCTGAAGCGTGGATTAAGATTGGTCAGACTAGCATTGAATAGTACGAAGCACGGGCACTTCCTGTTTGAGTTTCTGCCTTTAGGACAGGAGAGGTAAGATGGAGTTGTGGTCAGATTTGATGAAATTAGGGCGGGGGAGGGCCTTGTAAGCATTCCGTAAGTTTGAATAGCAATGGTCGAGAGTCTTAGTAGCGCGAGTAGTACAGTCGATATGTTGATAGAACTTCGGCAGCCTAATCCTCAGATTTGCTTTGTTAAAATCACCTAGCTACAATAAATGCAGCCTCAGTATATGTGGTTTCCAGTTTGCATGAAGTCCAGTGAAGCTCTTTGAGGGCCGACAAGGTTTTGGCTTAAGGTGGGATGTAAACGGTCGTGGAGATGATGGTGGAGAATTCTCTTTGGAGATAATATGGTCGGCATTTATTTGTGAGGTATTCTAGGTCGAAGGAACAAAAGGACTAGAGTTCCTGTATGTTCCTAGAATTACAACATGAGTCGTTAATCATGAAACACACCCCTCCGTCCTTCTGCTTCCCGGAGAGATATTTATTCCTGTCTGCGCGATGTACTGAGAATCCTGACTGGCTTTACCGACTCCGACAGAGTATCCCGAGAGAGCCATGTTTCCGTGAAACAAAGTATGTTACAGGCCCCGATGTCTCTGGAAAGAAATCTTTGCTCTAAGCTCATCAACTCTGTTAACCAAAGACTGAACATTAGCGAGAAATATACTCGGAAGCGGTGGGTGGTGTGTGCGCCTCCTAAGTCAAACCAGCAGCCCGCTTCGAGTGCCTCTCCTCCACTGGCGATGTTTTGGGTCAGCCTCAGGAATAAGTTAAATTGCTCTGGGGAGAGTGAACAAAGTCGTATTCCTGGTTGTAATGCTGGTAGCTCTGGTGAGTTACCATCACTCTAATATCAAATAGTTCTTCCCGGCTGTATGTAATGACACAAAACATTTCCTGAGCTAATAATGTAAAAAAGAGTGAATAAAAAAACGAAATACTGCTAAGTTTCTTAAGAGCTAGTCGCGATGCTGCCATCTCTGTCGGCACCATCTTAATCTCACAGTAAGTGCATTCATCTAACAGTAAGATATCTACAGTTGAAGTCGAAAGTTTACATACACTTAGGTTGGAGTCAATAAAACTTGTTTTTCAACCACTCCACAAATCTCTTGTAAACAAACTATAGTTTTGGCAAATTGGTTAGGACATCTACTTTCTGCATGACACAAGTAATTTTTCCAACAATTGTTTACAGACAGATTATTTCACTTATAATTCATTGTATCACAATTCCAGTGGGTCAGAAGTTTACATACACTAAGTTGACTGTGCCTTTAAACAACTTGGAAAACTCCAGAAAATGATGTCATGGCTTTAGAAGCTTCTGATAAGCTAATTGACATCATTTGAGTCAATTGGAGGTGTACCTGTGGATGTATTTCAAGGCCTATCTTCAAACTCAGTCCCTCTTTGCTTGACATCATGGGAAAATCAAAAGAAATCAGCCAAGATCTCAGAAAAAACAATTGTAGACCTCCACAAGTCTGGTTCATCCTTGGGAGCTATTTCCAAACGCCTGAAGGTACCACATTCATCTGTACAAACAATAGTACGCAAGTATAAACACCATGGGACCACGCAGCCATCATACCGCTCAGGAAGGAGACGCGTTCTGTCTCCTAGAGATGCGAAAAGTGCAAATAAATCCTGAACAAGAGCAAAGGACCTTGTGAAGATGCTGGAGGAAAAACAGGTACAAAAGTATCTATATCCACAGTAAAATGAGTCCTATATCGACATAACCTGAAAGGTCGCTCAGCAAGGAAGAAGCCACTGCTCCAAAACCGCAATAAAAAAGCCAGACGATGGTTTGCAACTGCACATGGGGACAAAGATTGTACTGTTTGGAGAAATGTCCTCTGGTCTGATGAAACAGAATTAGAATTGTTTGGCCATAATGACTATCGTTATGTTTGGAGGAAAAAGGGGAAAGCTTGCAAGCCAAAGAACACCATCCCAACAGTGAAGCACGAGGGTGGGAGCATCATGTTGTGGGGGTGCTTTGCTGCAGGAGGGACTGGTGCACAAATAGATGGCTTCATGAGGAGGGAAAATGATGTGGATATATTGAAGCAACATCTCAAGACATCGGTCATGAAGTCAAAGCTTGCTCACAAATGGGTCTTCCAAATGGACAATAACCCCAAGCATACTTCCAAAGTTGTCAAAATGGCTTAAGGACAACAAAGTCAAGGTATTGGAGTGGCCATCACAAAGCTCAATCCTATAGAAAATTTGTGGGCAGAACTGAAAAAGCATGTGCGAGCAAGGGGCCTACATACCTGACTCAGTTACACCAGCTCTGTCAGGAGGAATGGGCCAAAATTCACCCAACTTATTGTGGGAAGCTTGTGGAAGGCTACCCGAAACGTTAGACCCAAGTTAAACAATTTAAAGCCAACGCTACCAAATACTTATTGAGTGTATGTAAACTTCTGACCCAATGGGAATGTGATGAAAGAAATGAAAGCTGAAATAAATTATTCTCTCTACTATTATTGTGACATTTCACATTCTTAAAATGAAGTGGTGATCCTAACTGACCTAAGACAAGGAATGTTTACTAGGATTAAATGTCAGGAATTGTGAAAAACTGAGTTTAAATATATTTGGCTAAGATGTATGTAAACTTCCGACTTCAATTGTAAGTGACATACCACAGTCAAATATACAGAATATGAACATTCCATTCCAGCTAAACAATGTATATTCATCGACATCTAAAACATAGGAATAAAAAATCTGACAAGAGTAATATTTGACACACACAAGTAATTATTTCTGATGAACAAACACAAATTGGTCGATATAGAGTTTTGGAAATATACTCTTGTAACTGTTGTCGTCTGGAGAAGGAGAGGAGGACCAAGGTGCAGCGTGGTAAGTGGTCATATTATTATTTTTTAAATATTATCATTATCACTGGAGGCTTCGTGCCATGGATCCTCACTGGAGGCTTCGTGCCATGGATCACCACCGGAGGCCTCGTGCCATGGATCACCACCGGAGGCCTCGTGCCATGGACCATCACCGGAGGCCTCGTGCCATGGATCATCACAGGAGGCTTCGTGCCATGGATCATCACTGGAGGCTTCGTGCCATGGATCATCACTGGAGGCTTCTTGCCATGGATCATCACTGGAGGTTTCGTGCCATGGATCTTCACTGGAGGCTTCGTGCCATGGATCATCACTGGAGGCTTCTTGCCATGGATTATCACAGGAGGCTTTGCTCTGGGAGAAGGCACAGGACTCACCAGGCTGGGGAGACATGCAGGAGGCCTTGTCCTTGGCCGAGGCATCGGATACACTGGGCCGTGGAGGCACACTGGAGGTCTCGAGCAAAGAGCCTGCACAACCCGTCCTGGCTGTATGGTGACTTTGGCCCTGCACGTGCGGGGCGCAGGCACAGGACGCACTGGGCTGTGCAGATGTACTGGAGACACAGTGTGCAGAGCTGGCGCAGGATAACCCGGGCGGAGGAGACGCAATAGAGGCCTGGAGAGCAGGGCTGGCACACTCCTTCCTGGCTCGATGCCCACTCTCGCCCGGCAGATGCAAGGAGCTGTGATGTAACGTACTGGAGACACCGTGCGCTCCACTGCATAACACAGTGCCTGACCAGTACGACGCTCGCCACGGTAAGCACGGGGAGTTAGCTCAGGTCTCCTACCTGACTCCGCCAATCACCCCGTGTTCCCCCCCCCCAAAAAAATCTGGGGCTGCTTCTCGGGTTTCCTTGCCAACCGTGTTCCCTCATACTGCCGGTTCCTTTCTCCTGCTGCCTCCGCTCTCCTGGCTGCCTCCACCTGTTCCCATGGAAGGTGATCCCTTCCAGCCAGAATCTCCTCCCATGTGTAAGATCCCTTGCCGTCCAGAATGTCCTCCCATGTCCATTCCTCCTTTTTACCACGCTGCTTGGTCCGTTGTTGGTGGGTGGCTCTGTAACGATTGTCGTCTGGAGAAGGAGAGGAGGACCAAGGTGCAGCGTGGTAAGTGGTCATATATATATATATTTTTAAATAAAATACGAAAACACTTGACAAACAACAAAAACGACAAACGAACAGTCCTGAAAGGTGAAACAAAACACTAAACAGGAAACAACCACCCACAAACAAAAGTGGGAAAACAGGCTACCTAAATATGGCTCCCAATCAGAGACAACGATAGACAGCTGCCTCTGATTGGGAACCACACCAGGCCAAACACACAAAAACAGAAAACCTAGACCTACAACATAGAATACCCAGACATAGAATACCCACCCACATCACACCCTGACCAAACTAAAAATAGAAACATACAAAGCAATCTACGGTCAGGGCGTGACAACTCTTCATTTTCTTCTCCACAACCGGCATTTATATCCTTATTTACTTTATACCTGCTCCTAAAATGAACACACGTGGTGGGAGAATAAAGGGGTAATGACCATCATTTGTACAATAGGCCGGGTAACCATCCCAACGGAATTGACTACAAGTCTGTTTTTACCTGCTTTTACCGGCTTCCCAGAGATCTCATTTGGCATGGTGACACACTGTTTGAACATGTTTGACACCATTGTTTGTCTTATTAGAGCTGCTGACCTCATTTCCTGTCGAGGCTCGAGGAAAACAACTTGTGCTGCTCGCATTCCAACATACGCACACACACACACACACACACACACACACACTCTTAATTTAACACCAGCCATCAGCAACCGTCAGCACAACAGCTCAACAGGGCAATTACTATACACACACACGGAAATGGCACTTGAAAATGGCACAAATATAGCGCTGACATTAGCCAGCCAAAAACAGAACAATCAACACACACAGACAGCACGTAATAGGATAACTAAAAAAATTGTGCAGCTCTCAGTTCTGTGGTTGCTGCTTTCATACCATGAAAAGGGAACTGAGATTGAATTTGTATGTATTTTGTGTATTTTTCTTTCTTATACCATACGCAATTAATCTGAGTTTCAGCAAGTGATTGACTTTAGTGTTATTCTCCCAGATATCAGAATTCCCCACCCTCTCAGTTTGAAAGTGAAAGAGAACAAACTTCAGGGGAATTTGTCACCGCTGGAGAATAGAATAAAGGATATGAAGGTGAGGGTGGTGTTGGTCGTGGTTGTGGTGGTGGTGGAGGGGGCAGCAAACAGCCCAGCCAGCCAGTTTTCTTGGAGGAATTGTAAGTTAGAATTTAGAGGCAATAGTAGCAGATGGACGGCCAGCAATCAGACAGCTGCTGTCATCAATTCAGCCGGAGACTTAGTCATGAATCAGTATCAGAGAGAGACGGGGAGACAGGGAGTGAGAGAGAGAGAGAGATATGCTGGCTCCAGTACAGGACAGTCTGGCCCATGGCTATATCTGGACCTGGAGTAAAAATATTCAAACAGCCTTCTAGACGGACCGGCAGACTGAGCACACTAAAATGGCCCTGGCTTCTTCTCCTATCTTCCCCACAACAGTCACAGCTTGGTTAGTGCTATCCAGATTCCTTGGGACGTCCCTACCCTAAACCCTTACCTTAACCCCTACCTTTCACTTAACCCTGACCTAACCCTAACCTTAACCTTTACCGTTTTAAATTTAAAGTTCAATTGGGTGATGTCAGATTTGGGAAGTCCCAAGAATCCCATTTAGAGCTTGCTAGCGTGGCCTCTTTCCTGCAATTCTTTATCTTCAGTCCTGCATGTAGACACTGTTGTGGATTGGATTGATTTAGTATAGAAGCATGAAACACATGAAACACACTCTCCTGTTTGGGCAGGAGAGCATCCAGGAGAAAGAAGTCAGCGCAGCATCAGGTGTTCCTCATGGGGATCCATAACTCAGTTCTTTGATACTTTTCAGGGCTTTGAAATATTTTGCTGCCTTTTACGAAACTTCGCAGGTGTCTTTGCAACTTGGCAGGTGTTTAAAATATTTTGCAGCTGTTTATGAAACTTTGCAGGCCTTTGAAATATTTTTACAGCCTTTTAGGGAATTCCACAGAACTGAAACTTTGCAGCATTGTTTGAAACGTTGCAGGTCTTGAAAATATTCCGTAGGCTTAGTTGAAACATTGCAGGTCTTAAAAATATTCTGTAGGCTTAGTTGAAATGTTGCAGGCCTTAAAAATATTCTGTAGGCTTAGTTGAAACATTGCAGGTCTTAAAAATATTATGTAGGCTTAGTTGAAATGTTGCAGGCCTTAAAAATATTCTGTAGGCTTAGTTGAAACATTGCAGGTCTTGAAAATATTCTGTAGGCTTAGTTGAAACGTTGCAGGCCTTAAAAATATTCTGTAGGCTTAGTTGAAACATTGCAGGTCTTGAAAATATTCTGTAGGCTTAGTTGAAACATTGCAGGTCTTGAAAATATTCTGTAGGCTTAGTTGAAACATTGCAGGTCTTGAAAATATTATGTAGGCTTAGTTGAAACGTTGCAGGTCTTGAAAATATTCTGTAGGCTTAGTTGAAACATTGCAGGTCTTGAAAATATTCTGTAGGCTTAGTTGAAACATTGCAGGTCTTGAAAATATTCTGTAGGCTTAGTTGAAACATTGCAGGTCTTGAAAATATTCTGTAGGCTTAGTTGAAACATTGCAGGTCTTGAAAATATTCTGTAGGCTTAGTTGAAACGTTGCAGGTCTTGGCTTAAAGTCTTGCTTTGTGTGCTCACACTGTTATTTAATTTTTACAGCTGATTTGCCCCCGAGGACCACCATACTTAAGGCGCATGTTGTAAAACCCTTTGGGAACATTACACAGAGTTTTGCCTTAATAAAGCTATTGGAAAAGCAAGTTACTATTTAACAAATCTTAGCTTTGTAGTCAACTTGATCACACAAAAGAATGCTTGCATTGCTGGAAAATCACTGCCACAGAAAACAAAATACGCATTTGCAGGTCCTTTCAGAAAGTATTCACACCCCTCGACTTTTTCCACATTGTGTTGTGTTACGGCCTGAATTTGAAATTGATTCAATTGAGATTTTGTGTCACTGGCTTACTCACAATACCCCATAATGTAAAAGTGGAATTATGTTTTGAAAATGACAGTGGGTTGCGAAAGTATTCACCCCCCTTGGCATTTTTCCTATTTTGTTGCCTTACAACCTGGAATTAAAATGGATTTTGGGGGGTTTGTATCATTATATTTACACAACATGCCTACCACTTTGAAGATGCAAAATAATTTTTATTGTGAAACAAAAGAAATAGACAAAAAAACTGAAATCTTGAGCATGCTTAACTATTCACCCCCCCAAAGTCAATACTTCGTAGAGCCAGATTTTGCAGCAATTATAGCTGCAAGTCTCTTGGGGTATGTCTCTATAAGCTTGGCACATCTAGCCACTGTGATTTTTGCCCATTCTTCAAGGCAAACTGCTCCAGCTCATTCAGGTTGGATGTGTTCCGCTAGCGTACAGCAATCTTGGGGGGAAGAAATCATACCACAGATTCTCAATTGGATTGAGGTCTGGGCTTTGACTAGGCCATTCCAAGACATTTAAATGTTTCCCCTTAAACCACTCGAGTGATGCTTTAGCAGTATGCTTAGGGTAATTGTCCTGCTGGAACGTGAACCTCCGTTACAGTCTCAAATCTCTGGAAGACTGAAACAGGTTTCCCTCAAGAATTTCCCTGTATTTAGTGCCATCCATCATTCCTTCAATTCTGACCAGTTTCCCAGTCCCTGCCGATGAAAAACTTCCCCGCAGCATGATGCTGCCACCACCATGCTTCACTGTAGGGATGGTGTTCTCGGGGTGATGAGCGGTGTTGGGTTTCCGCCAGACATAGCATTTTCCTTGATGGCCAAAAAGCTAAATTTGAGTCTCATCTGACCAGAGTACCTTCTTCCATATGTTTGGAGAGTCTCCCAGATGTATTTTTGTGAACACCAAATGTGTTTGCTTACTTGTTTCTTTAAACAATGACTTTTTTCTGGCCACTCTTCCATATAGCCCAGCTCTGTGGAGTGTACGGCTTAAAATGGTCCTACGGACAGAGACTCCAATCTCCGCTGTGGAGTGCAGAGCCTTCAGGGTTATCTTTGGTCTCTTTGTTGCCTCTGATTAATGGCCTTCTTGCCTGGTCCGTGAGTTTTGGTGGGCGGCCCTCTCTTGGCAACTTTGTTGTGGTGCCATATTCTTTCCATTTTTTAATAATGGATTTAATGGTGCTCCGTGGGATGTTCAAAGTTTTGGATATTTTTTTATAACCCAAACCTGAGCTGTACTTCTCCACAACTTTGTCCCTGACCTGTTTTGATAGCCCCTTGGTCTTCATGGTGCCGCTTGCTTGGTGATGCCCTTTGCTTAGTGGTGTTGCAGACTCTGGGGCTTTTCAGAACAGATGTATATATACTGAGATCATGTGACAGATCCATTTTTTTTTTTCATTTCACTTCACCAAATTAGACTATTTGTGTATGTCCATTACATGAAATCGAAATAAAAATCTATTTCAATTACAGGTTGTGTAACGGAATTCCTCCTCCTCTTCAACCGAAAAGGAGGAGTAGTGATTCGACCAAAATGCAGCGGGTTGTGAATACATAATGATTTATTAAACAAGACACAAAACGAACTATACTTGATAAACTACAAAACAAATAAACGATGTAGACAGACCTGGACACGAACTTACATATAACACGAAGAACGCATAAACAGGAAACAGACTACATACAAACCGAACGAACGAACGATACCGAAACAGTCCCGTGTGGCGTAACATACAGACACTGACACAGGAGACAACCACCCACAAACAAACAGTGTGAAAACACCTACCTTAATATGACTCTCAATTAGAGGAAATGAAAACCACCTGCCTCTAATTGAGAGCCATACCAGGCAACCCATTAAACCAACATAGAAACAGAAAACATAGACTGCCCACCCAAACTCACGCCCTGACCGTCAAACACATACAAAAACAACAGAAAACAGGTCAGGAACGTGACAGGTTGTAATGCAACAAAATAGGAAAAACGCCAAGGGGATGAATACTTTTGCAAGGCGCTGTAAAAGCTGAAATGTCTTGAGTAAATACGTATTCTATTTGTTATGACAAGTCACATAATAAGTTGTAATGACTCACTCGGTGTGTACTAATGGTGTTTAACATGATTTTTTAATGACTACCTCATCTCTATACCCCACACATACAATTATCTGTAAGGTCCCTCAGTCGAGCAGTGAATTTCAAACACAGATTTAACCACAAAGACCAGGGAGGTGTTCCAGTGCTTCACAAACAAGTACACCTATTGGTAGAAAAGAAAGTAGGCGTTGAATATCCCTTTGAGCATGGTGAAGTGTTTAACTACACTTTGGATGGTGCGTCAATACTCTCAGTAACTACAAAGATACAGACATCCTTACTAACTCAGTTAACGGAGAGGAAGGGATTTTACCATGAGGCCAACGGTGACTTTAAAACAGTTACAGAGTTTAATGGCTTAATGTTTAATGTTTAGTTTAATGGAGTTTAATGTGATAGGAGAAAACTGAGGATGGATCAACAAAATTGTAGTTACTCCACAATACTAACCTAGATGAAAGAAGGAAGCTTGTAAATTTTTTTAAATAATCATGTTATGGGTACGATTGTCATCGGCAAGGACTAGGCAGTTTTTTTAAAATATAAAAAGGAACGGAATAGAGCTGGGCACAGGCTAAATCCTTGAGGAAAACCTGGTTCAGTCTGCTTTCCAACAGACACTGGGAGACAAATTCACCTTTCAGCAGGACAATAACCTAAAACACAAGGCCAAATGTACACTGGAGATGCTTACCAAGACAACATTGAATGTTCCTAAATGGACTAGTTACACTTTTTACTTAAATTGCCTTGAAAATCTATTGCAAGACTGGAAAATGTCTGTCTAGCAATGATCAACAACAAACTTGACAGAGCTTGATGAATTGTAAAAAGAATAATGTGCAAATATTGTACAATCCCGGTGTGCCAAGCTCCTTCGAGACTTACCCAGATAGACTCAAAGCTATAATTGTTGCCAAAGAGGATTCTCACATGTATTGACTCAACGGTGGGAATATTTATGTAAATTTGATATTTCTGTATTTCATTTTCAATACATTTGCACACATTTCTAAAAACATGTTTTCACTTTGTCATTATGGGGTATTGTGTGTAGATGGGTGAGACAAAAATATATTTAATTCATTTTGAATTCAGGCTGTAACACAACAACATTTGGAACAAGTCAAGGGGTATGAATACTTTCTGAAGGCACTGTAAGCCTCCGACATATACCACTATAACATGCTATAACCATTCTAGCCTGCTCTCACCATTTACATGAACAACAGACATCTCTCACCTGTGCTGCACTCATACAGCTTCTTAATGATTGCGAAACGAAACTACAAAAACCTACCATAGAGTGTATCATTGTGAATGCTGGTCTCCTGTGCTCCTATTCGCCAGTCTTTTGACGTTGTCCTCTATTACCTGTATCCCAACGCTGCTGGTGACAGTTGCTGTGGACCTGTATGGCTCAGTTGGTACAGCATGGCGCTTGCAACACCAGAAGTGTGGGTTTGAATCCCAGGGCCACCAATATGTGGATGTACACTTGACTGTCAGTCATGTCCATGTGTGATGAGTCTCTCAAAGTCATGACGTTAAAGCAAGGTTTGTGTATTTATGTGTGTGTGAGCAGATAGCTCTGAGAAGTCTCCTATGGCTGCCTCCCTGTCTCTAGTGGTTTTCCATGGGGTCCCTGGCAGCCATGAGTCCCCAGGGGGGCCAGAGAAGAAGACAGGCAGTGGCGTTACGGTGGAGCTCCAGCAGCCTAAGGTGTTAATAGAATCTCCCGTGTATCAGTGAGTTGGCAGACTCCATAATCATTAGCTTGGGGGATAAGATGGAGGGAATGGAGGGAGGGAGGGGATGACTGCATGAGACTCATCTCTACTTGTTTGCTTCCTTCTCTCTATCCTTCTTTCTTCACGATTCATTATTTTCCATCTGCCAGCGCACGGCTGATACCCCTGACACACACAAAAACACACACACACTCCACCTGAGATGGGCTGAGCAGTGCCGTGCCAAGACAATGGTGTGATGTGTAATGAATGCACAGCCATGGCTCTGAATATCATCAATAAAACATTGTCTACGTCCCAAATGTTACCCTATTCCCTATATAGTGCACTACTTTTGACCAGAGCCCTATGGATCCTGGTCAGAAGTAGTGCGCTATGTAGGAAATAAGGTGATATTTGGGATGTAGCCATTGTCACCCAAGACATGTCTTTCTTGTTAGTTCTCTCTTTCCCCATGTCTCCCTCCGCCGCCTGTCTTACTTACTCTCTCCCTTCCTCACTCACTCGCTCGTTCGCTTCCTCTCTCATTCTTTCTCTCTCACACATGCCTCTCGCACACACCTCTCTTTCCTTATTTCCCCTTCAGCCTCTTGTTCTCTCTCACTGTCATCCTCCCTCCTTTTGTTTATGAGTCTCGTTTGGTGCCGTCGTGGCTCTACAAGTGTCAAAGTAGTTTCCATGCTAATGAGAAGTGTGGACATCCTGATAATGTATGTGTCTCAAAAGATATCCTATTCCCTAAATCCTCTTAAAGATCCGCCCCTTTTTTCATTATTCGCCTAAAATGACATACCCAAATCTATCTGCCTGTAGCTCAGGCCCTGAAACAAGGATATGCATATTCTTGGTACCATTTGAAAGGAAGCACTTTGAAGTTTGTGTAAATGTGAAAGGAATGTAGTAGAATACAACACAATAGATCTGGTAAAAGATAATAAATACACCATCATCTTTGAAATGCAGCAGAAAGGCCATAATGTATTATTCTAGCTCAGGTGCAATTTGTATTTTGGCCACTGGATGGCAGCAGTGTATGTGCAAAGTTTTAGACTGATCCAATGAACCATTGCATTTCTGTTCCATGTTTTGTATCAGGACTGCCCAAATTGGCCTAATTGGTTTATTAATAACTTTTCATGTTCAAAATGGTGTACTCTCCTCGAACAATAGCATGGTATTATTTCACTGTCATATCTACTGTACACTGGACAGCGCAGTTAGATTAATACGAATTTAAGCTTTCTGCCAATATCAGATATGTCTACAGTATGTCCTGGGAAATATTCTTGTTACTTACAAGCTCATGCTAATCGCATTAGCCTACGTTATCCCAACCGTCCGTGGAAGGGACACCGATCCCGAAGAAGACATAGTGCACAACTTTTGCCCATTGGGATCCGGTCAAAAGTAGTGCACCACATAGGGAATAGGGTGCCTTTTGGGATGCACCCAACTTCTAGCCTGAGACTTAAAGAGCCCCTGTGAATAACTCTCAAACCCCTCTCCAACGCATACTGTAATACAATATCCTTTCCTTCAGTCGTGTTATGCACATTTGATAATCACATAACCATGAGTGTCCTTATTTGAACTTGTATTTCAATCGACTTACTGTACAGTACAATCTGGAATAATTAGTGTAATGTTGTGTTCAGAATGTTTCAGGCATTATCAGAAACAGCGAAAGAAAATCACAAGAAAATTTGGCCAACAAATGTGACTCGTTTCAAGAAACTAGGCATCTGTCGCAAGTCACTACTTCACAGGAGAGGCATTTGAACTTAAAGATAATTTGTTGGAGAATTGCCTTTTTGAACATGTGAACTTTTATGTGCCTTACTAAAAAACTAGTATGCCATCTGTAAATACGAATAATATTTTTAAATTACGAGCCTAGTTGGTTTGTCCACGGAAAAAGGCAGGAACCTTCCCGCTAGCCATGATTGGCTGAGATAATGGATAGGCTGGAAATGCAGAGAGATGAGTTAGGATTGGTCTGCCATGTAGCATGCTTCTGTCTATAACATGAGCTGCTCAGTATGTGTAGGTAATCCTTTATACCGTGTTTGTTTTTCAAGATATCATGAAGAACTGCAAAGATATTGCTATGCTCTCCACTTTCTGGAGGCCATGTTGACTCTCTCTGACTATGAACATTTATCAGACGATGAGGAAATCCCTGAGTTAGGTAAAACATTTTCATTGAACCAGACATTTTAGAGTCTTCTGAAACGACGATCAACAGTGTTATTGTCATGGAAGAAGTTGACAGAGTTTTGAAATCAGTGGAATGCCCGGTAGAAGGAGAGTATGATAGCTAAGGAGATGGAGAAAATGCTGGCATTTGATTGCAAATATGCAGAGGGGGTCAAAAAGGGGAGTTGTATAAAACACCTGTTTACATCTAGCTAGCTAACATTGAACCTAGTTGGTTAGCTTTAGCTACCTGCAGATTAATGCATGGTGGCTAGCTATGACAATCAGTTTGTATTGCTAGTAGTATATGGTTTGGGATTATTGCTGCATTCAAAACAATTGGAAACTCGGAACTGGGAACTCTCAGACTTCCGACTTCAGTGCGTTCAAGACAACTGGGAATTCTAAAGAAAACAAGCTCCGACTGAGAAAATATTTTTGAATGGTCATCCAACTCGGAATTCCAACTTTGACAAAATGTCATTTTCATGGCCAGAATCAACGTGAATGATGACACCAATGGTTAACTAACCAAAACCAAAATGGCTGCCCGGTAACGTAACAGGTGGAAATCCAGGCAGACTGTTTGTATATCCACCCTTGTTCAAATCAAATCAAATCAAAGTTTATTTGTCATCTGCACCGTATACAACAGGTGTACTGTAGACCTTACAGTGAAGTGCTTACTTACAGGCCCTAACCAACAGTGCAATGTTTAAGTAAAAAATAGGTATTAGGTGAACAATAGATAAGTAAAGAAATAAAAACAACAGTAAAAAGTAACCTTAGCGAGGCTATATACAGTAGCGAGGCTATAACAGTAGCGAGGCTATATACAGGCACCGGTTAGTCTGGCTAATTGAGGTAGTACGTACATGTAGGTATAGTTAAAGTGACTTGCATATATGATAAACTGAGAGTAGCAGTAGAGTAAGAGAGGGGTTGGCGGGTGGTGGGTGGCGGGACACCCCCAGATAGTCCGGGTAGCCAAGGTGCGGGGGCATCGGTTAGTCGGGCTAATTGAGGTAGTATGTACATGAATGTATAGTTAAAGTGACTGTGCATATATGATAAACAGAGAGTAGCAGCAGCGTAAAAGAGGGTTTGGGGGGGACAATGCAAATTGTTCGGGTAGCCATTTGATTACTTGGTCAGGAGTCTTATGGCTTGGGGGTAAAAGCTGTTGAGAAGCCTTTTGGTCCTAGACCGAAAGAGAGTGACAGAGAAAGACAGAGAGAGACGGAGAGAGAGAGAAACAGAGAGAGAGAGAGAACAGAGGAATAATCTCCCCATCATCCATCTGAAGAGAAACTATATTGACCATGCACAATGTCCCTCCTAAGGGTATTGATCACAGTGGTGGCCATGGCCCAAACCAGCCCAGATTTACTGCAGAGCCTGCATCTTTCTCCCACAGTAACACAGCAAGCTTTTAATTTGGACTCAGCGATAGACTGGGCCTCGTAATTTCCCACCTGGACAGTACAATGTTGGCTGTTGAGCTGTCACCATCCCGGCTTTGGCCCACTTTCCTGACTCATGGCATGTCGTTTATTTAATTGGAATGATTTTAATTTGAGCTGACTTTGAGGCGGATGCCAGGGTTGGAATTAGAAGCTGTTGGAGAGGGGGTTTCTGGGTAATGCTGCAGTAGCCAATGACAGTAGACCAACAGCTGGGCAGCTGTGTGAAGTCAAATGCCAACAAATGTGAGTTGTGTTTATATTCAGTAAATAAGGTGCATGGTCCTGTTAGAGCTCTAGGTGCTTATTCCCAGCTGCAAAATAATACAATTCATTTTAAACAATGATTTTTGCAATATTTACATCCTGCATAATATGCATTTATAATTAAGATGTAACTAGACCCACTTTCCACTGTGATCAGAGCACCAACCCCACAGGGAGAAGGTACATAGCGTGAAGGGAATGAAAACAATGTTGATATGGTCACAACGAATTTGCTGCAGTCCACTGAGATATTTACCTACTGTAGCTATGCAGTTCACAGAAAGAAAAAAACAACTCCACGTGATAGACTGAACACCATGCACGCCATGCACACACACATTTTCTCTCTACGGTTTCTTTATCTCCTTCTCTCTCTCCTTCTGTGTCCATTTAATCTGTTCAGGCTGTTTGCGGTGTATTTCATGGTGTAAATCTATGCATACTTTCAGCCTGGCCCACATTCATCCCAATATGGCTCTGGCTGGGTGCTGTTCCTTAATCTGTGACCAGGGAAGGGGAGTGGGAAGACCGATTACCATCTCCTTCCTCCAAAGCTGGGAGCTTTTTCAGAGTATGGAAGTTTGTGTGTGTATGTTGTGTGTGTGTGTGTGTCTGCGTCTGTGTAGATGTGTGTAGAAGGTACCAGTACATTTGCTGCCTCCTCGGGCCAGCAGCCAAGCGGTCGCCTCGCCACAGGGCTGACAGCTCCATAGATTAAATGCCTTGTGGGAGGGGAGGAGAGGTACAAACAGCCCTGTAATATTCCCTCCCTTTGACCCAGCTACACAGTTTGGGCTATACACAGCAGAGACACTACCCTCCTAGAGGGTGTGTGTGTATGTTTGTGTTTGTGTAAAACAACGTGCCAGCTTTGCAAATGACTCCACAATGCACAGAACCAGATGCCCCCTCTGTCATTTTCTCTCTTTCTCCATTTTTTTCATTCACTGCTTGAGGTGGAAATTTGAATGTAATACTGATATTACAATATATAATATTCATAGGACAAAGCAGAGGTTTATTAACACAGGCATCACCCTATTGTTGTAGGTCTTCACAAATGTGAAAATAATGTTGTCCTTTTCTATTTATATGACATTTTAATAGACACTTTTATCCAAGTTTTTTTAGAGGGAGTAGAGTAGTCTATCTATCTGGTTATTATGGAAATGAATAAAGAGATGGGTTGAGGGGCTTGAATGACAGCAAAGGACAACAGACCCACTTGGGTTGTAAGGCTGCCCTTCTCTACCATCAGTTGCGCTCTCCTCTCTCCACACAAACCATGCAGGGCGACCTGGTCACGCTCCCCTCGGGAGTCCCCTGGGTCTCACCTCTGTGAGAGGGGAGGGTCTATTATCACTCAAGAGAGGCCTGTACGTTTGTGTGTGTGTGTGTGTGTGTGTGTGTGTGTGTGTGTGTGTGTGTGTGTGTGTGTGTGTGTGTGTGTGTGTGTGTGTGTGTGTGTGTGTGTGTGTGTGTGGGGGTGTGTGTGTGAACCAAAATGCCAGCTTTGAATATGTCTCCATGAAGCACAGAGCTGGAGGCCCATCTGTCACTCTCTCTCTCTCTGCTTCTCTCTCTCTGTTTCTCTCTCTCTCTCTGTCTCTGTCTCCATTCACTCACTACAAGTGCTCTGCTGTCACATCTGCAAAAAAATACATACAGTACATACAGTTGAAGTCGGAAGTTTACATACACTTAAGTTGAAGTCACTAAAACTTGTTTTTCAACCACTCCACACATTTCTTGTTAACAAACTATAGTTTTGGCAAGTCGGTTAGGACTTCTACTTTGTGCATGACAATACATTTTTCCAACAATTGTTTACAGACGGATTATTTCACTTATAGTTCACTGTATCACAATTCCAGTGGGTCAGAAGTTAACATACACTAAGTTGACTGCGCCTATAAATAGCTTGGTAAATTCCAGAAAATTATGTCATGGCTTTAGAAGCTTCTGGTAGGCTAATTGACATAATTTGAGTCAATTGGAGGTGTACCTGTGGATGTATTTCAAGGCCTACCTTCAAACTCAGTGCCTCTTTGCTTGACATCATGGAGAAATCAAAAGGAATCAGCCAAAAAATTGTAGAACTCCAAAAGTCTGATTCATTCTTGGGAGCATTTTCCCAACACCTGAAGGTACCACGTTCATCTGTACAAACAATAGTACGCAAGTATAAACACCATGGGACCATGCAGCCGTCATACCGCTCAGGAAGGAGACACGTTCTATCTCCTGGAGATGAACGTACTTTGGTGCGAAAAGTGCAAATCAATCCCAGAACAACAGCAAAGGACCTTGTGAAGATGCTGGAGGAAACAGCTACAAGTCCTATATCGACATAACGTGAAAGGCCGCTCAGCAAGGAAGAAGCCACTGCTCCGAAACCACCATAAAAAAGCCAGCCGACGGTTTGCAACTGCACATGGGGACAAAGATTGTACTTTTTGGAGAAATGTTCTCTGGTCTGATGAAACAAAAATAGAACTGTTGGGCCATAATGACCATCGTTATGTTTGGAGGAAAAAGGAGGAGGCTTGCAAGCCGAAGAACACCATCCCAACCGTGATGCACGAGGGTGGCAGCATCATGTTGTGGGGGTGCTTTGCTGCAGCAGGGACTGGTGCAATTCACAAAATAGATGGCATCATGAGGAGCGAAAATTATGTTGATATATTGAAGCAACATCTCAAGACGTCAGTCAGGAAGTTAAAGCTTGGTCGCAAATGGGTCTTCCAAATGGACAATGACCACAAGCATACTTCCAAAGTTGTGGCAAAATGGCTTAAGGACAACAAAGTCAAGGTATTGGAGTGGCCATCACAATGCCCTGACCTCAATCCTATAGAAAATTTGTGGGCAGAACTGAAAAAGCGTGTGCGAGCAAGGAGGCCTACAAACCTGACTCAGTTACACCAGCTCTGTCAGGAGGAATGTGGCACAATTCACCCAACTTATTGTGGGAAGCTTGTGGAAGGCTACCTGAAATGTTTGACCCAAGTTAAACAATTTAAAAGCAGTGCTACCAAATACTTTATTGAGTGTATGTAAACTTCTGACCCACTGGGAATGTGATGAAAGAAACAAAATCTGAAATGAATAATTCTCTCTATTATTATTCAGACATTTCACATTCTTAAAATGAAATGGTGATCCTAACTGACTTAAGAGAGGGACTTTTTTTGAGGATTAAATGTCAGAAATTGTGAAAAACTGAGTTTAAATGTATTTGGCTAAGGTGCATGTAAACTTCCAACTTCAATTGAATGTCTGGAACACCATCCAGCATGCAGGCCAGGGAGGGAGACTGGAATAAGAGAAGAATGAAAAGGTAAACCGGACCACCCTCGCAGCCCCCGCAACGGGGCGGGGGGGGGGCATAGACTCTACAAGGAAGTCGTCATGGACTCTACAAGGAAGTTGAAAGCGTTCCAATGGGATGCTGGCCCATGTTGTCTCCAATGCTTCACACAGTTGTGTCACGTTGGCTGGATGTCCTTTGGGTGGTGGACCATTCTTGATACACACAGGAAACTGTTGAGTGTGAAACCCAGAAGCGTTGCAGTTCTTGACACACTCAAACCACCAGAACCACTTCTATATTTTGTCTTGCCCATTCGCCCACTGAATGGCAAACATTCACAATCCAGGTCTCAATTGTCTCAAGTGTCAAAAATCTTTCTTTTACCTCTCTCATCCCCTTCATCTACACTTATTGAAGTGGATTTAACAAGTGACATCAATAAGGGGTCATAGCTTTCACCTGATTAGTCTATGTCATTGAAAGAGCAGGTGTTCCTAATGTTTTGTCATGGAAAGAGCAGGTGTTCCTAATGTTTTGTACACTCAGTGTATATTTATGAATGCATTTATTTATTTAATTAATCATTTTGACAGTATCCCTCCAAAAAGTAATTCATAAACCTTTTAAATGTCCATATGTACTAAGAAGCTAAGGGTTTGTTTCTTGGGCTTCAGGAATGAAGTTCCATAAAATATGGAACTGATTGAAAGTAAGGGGATATTGGTGAACAAATGCTGTGGTCAAGGCTATAGGCACCAGTGCAATAAGTGGTGCTTACTCAGGTGTCCAAAAGCAAGTATCAGATGAGAGCCTAATGCTTCTTAGGTAGTTCTTCATGAGTTTTAGTTTAGGAAATGATCTCTGCGCAGTTACAGGGATGGTAACAGCTTGATTGCCATAGCAACATCAGGGAAACAGGGCAGAAGGGTTTGGTGCTTCAAATACAGCAGTTATGTAGCATCTTTCATTGAGCCTCTCATTCTCCTTAATTGCCGGCCTTAACACGTTATGGAAAAATATTAACTGTATAGGAAGTTCTGGGGACAGGTTGTCTGGATACTGAACAGCCATTAAATTGGCAGATGCAGGCAGATTATAATCTTTAGCGGTCAACAGTATTTGAGGGCTTGAACAAAAAACAAAGTGGTCTTCATTTCGTTCATACTGGTGGACCAGTGTTTTAGTTGTGTGGTTGCAATATCAACAGTCTCTTATCTCTGATATATCTTGGTTTGCATCATTCAAGACTTATTTTAAATTGTGTGCAGCACAATGGACATAGAATGCACAATATCTCAGGAAAAACTTTCTGGGTTGGCAACACTCAGTATAGACAACAGTCGAGCTTGCAACCAGGACCTACAGACTGTGGTGAAAACATTAGTCACAAAAATGCAAGGTGGCGCAGTATAAAACGTTTATAAATAGCAACTAAATAGCAGCTAAATATAGTAGGCTATAGCTATAGATAGTAGGCTACACTGCATAATGCAACAATAGCTAGTAAGCTAGTGTTTTGAGGGTGGAGTGACTATTATTTGGCACTAAAAGACTGGCTTAACGCTCAACAACCCGAATGTCATATTCAGGTAAACTATACAGGACAGTTGTAAAAAATAAAATGGTAGCTGATTAGTATGCTATTGCATTGAACATTAATTTAACAATCTGCAATGTTTGAATTTCCAACTTTAATTACAGAACAATTAATTACATTGTTGCCGCCAGCCAGCAGTCGAAATGGCAGCATTGCGACACCGTGTATAGCTTTTTGAAATGTTAGGCTTAACATGAGAAAATGATGACCAAATAGGCCTACCAATAAACATTTATCCATTAGCTAAACTATAGGCTACATGCCCTGGCACCACAGAAAGCTGCATAGACAATTTCAGCACTATGGACGGGGGATCCAACCTTGTCGGGGGGATCCAGACAAACAGAGTTACGCCAGTGTAAAGCAGATGGTGGTGGAGTCGGTGGCGGTAGGGGTGGTTGCGGTAGTAGTAGGGAAATCGTTTTTCTTTAGAATGGCAGGGCCAAAGCAGCAGGTCTCATAATGTGGTAACAATATATGCCGAGGACATCCAGCTGCTCAATTTCGGGCTGGGCAGTGTGAGCGAGAGAGAGATAACATATGGAATTATTTTAAGATGGTCATACCATTATATCTTTTTATTTTAGGACCCCTGTAGGTATATCTTCATTTATTTAGAAGCAATAATTTGACAATTTTGAATTTGGCTTTTACTACTATAGCACATAGAAACTCAATGAATATTACATTCATAAATAGCAAAACAGACAGTAAAAAAATGCATCATAAGGAATAAGGTTTTGAAGTGTCTGACCTGTATCTTGGAGATATAGAAAGCTCAGGATATTTTTCATTTTTTGACACATATTTAACAAAAAAAATGTGTTGGCATAAAACCTTCAGAGGAGTCCCATGACAATTGTGGGGTTTGTAGAGTAAAATCAAATAGCTAAACCCTAACCTTAACCACTCTGAATTCATACCTAAACTTAAAGGTGCTACACCTAGAATTTCTCAGAATTTTATCCCTATGTGGAAGCTAGGTGAATTGCAACAGCGCGAGGCTGCATCATAAAAAAAAAAATCTCCCCTGTATCCCATTTTCCCGTAACATGGCGGAGACTCGCACTTGAGACTTTTACTTTGGTTAGATGGTACAATGATTCCCTACACTATTCTGTGCTTGTTTTCTCACATAAAGTGAAATTGAGTGAACAGTGTAGAATTTTAGCAGCCAGGAAATTACAGAGCAATTTTTACTTAGCCACTTAAATTTAAATACATTTTAGTCATTGAGCAGACGCTTTTATTGAGAGCAACTTACAGGAGCAATTAGGGTTAAACACCTGGCTCACGGGCACATCGGCAGATTTGTCACCTATGCCGCTCAGGGATTTGAACCAGTAACCTTTCAGTTACTGGCCCAATGCTCTAAACCGCTAAGCTACCTGCTGCCCCACAACCCAATTTCCACTAGATAACACAGCCACAAAGTCAAAACAGTTTTCCCATTTTGACAACAGATGCTGCTCAACAGCCAATCACAACACTGGCGGGTAAGTAATACTGTGAAACACTATCATTTCACTATTACTGCATGTATATTATGGACATTTTCTGAAATTACAATGCAAAAAAAAAATATATATACACTGCTCAAAAAAATAAAGGGAACACTTAAACAACACAATGTAACTCCAAGTCAATCACACTTCTGTGAAATCAAACTGTCCACTTAGGAAGCAACACTGATTGACAATAAATTGCACATGCTGTTGTGCAAATGGAATAGACAAAAGGTGGAAATTATAGGCAATTAGCAAGACACCCCCAATAAAGGAGTGATTCTGCAGGTGGTGACCACAGACCACTTCTCAGTTCCTATGCTTCCTGGCTGATGTTTTGGTCACTTTTGAATGCTGGCGGTGCCCTCACTCTAGTGGTAGCATGAGACGGAGTCTACAACCCACACAAGTGGCTCAGGTAGTGCAGCTCATCCAGGATGGCACATCAATGCGAGCTGTGGCAAGAAGGTTTGCTGTGTCTGTCAGCGTAGTGTCCAGAGCATGGAGGCGCTACCAGGAGACAGGCCAGTACATCAGGAGACGTGGAGGAGGCCGTAGGAGGGAAAGAACCCAGCAGCAGGACCGCTACCTCCGCCTTTGAGCAAGGAGGAGCACTGCCAGAGCCCTGCAAAATGACCTCCAGCAGGCCACAAATGTGCATGTGTCAGCAAATGGTCTCACAAGGGCTCTGAGGATCTCATCTCGGTACCTAATGGCAGTCAGGCTACCTCTGGCGAGCACATGGAGGGCTGTGCGGCCCCACAAAGAAATGCCACCCCACACCATGACTGACCCACCGCCAAACCGGTCATGCTGGAGGATGTTGCAGGCAGCAGAACGTTCTCCACGGCGTCTCCAGACTCTGTCACGTCTGTCACATGTGCTCATGTGCTCAGTGTGAACCTGCTGTCATCTGTGAAGAGCACAGGGCGCCAGTGGCAAATTTGCCAATATTGGTGTTCTCTGGCAAATGCCAAACGTCCTGCACGGTGTTGGGCTGTAAGCACAACCCCCACCTGTGGACGTCGGGCCCTCATACCACCCTCATGGAGTCTGTTTCTGACCGTTTGAGCAGACACATGCACATTTGTGGCCTGCTGGAGGTCATTTTGCAGGGCTCTGGCAGTGCTATTCCTTGCACAAAGGCGGAGGTAGCGGTCCTGCTGCTGGGTTGTTGCCCTCCTACGGCCTCCTCCACGTCTCCTGATGTACTGGCCTGTCTCCTGGTAGCGCCTCCATGCTCTGGACACTACGCTGACAGACACAGCAAACCTTCTTGCCACAGCTCGCATTGATGTGCCATCATGGATGAGCTGCACTACCTGAGCCACTTGTGTGGGTTGTAGACTCCGTCTCATGCTACCACTAGAGAGAGAGCACCGCCAGCATTCAAAAGTGACCAAAACATCAGCCAGGAAGCATAGGAACTGAGAAGTGGTCTGTGGTCACCACCTGCAGAATCACTCCTTTATTGGGGGTGTCTTGCTAATTGCCTATAATTTCCACCTTTTGTCTATTCCATTTGCACAACAGCATGTGCAATTTATTGTCAATCAGTGTTGCTTCCTAAGTGGACAGTTTGATTTCACAGAAGTGTGATTGACTTGGAGTTACATTGTGTTGTTTAAGTGTTCCCTTTATTTTTTTGAGCAGTGTATATATATATCCTATGTGTAGCACATTTAACCCAAACATTAACTCTGAATTAATGCCTAAACTTTACCCTCGAGGTTTGTTTTGTTTTCACTTTTGCGCAGTTTGACTGACAGCTAACAGACTGTAACACACTCCGTAATCAAAACGACAACACACTCTGTAATCTCTGTTGCCTGCATTTACGGAAACTCTCTCTGTATGCCTTAGAGTTCTGAAAACATACAAGAAGATGCATCTTTTTTAATTAAAATGTTTGTTGGCCAATGACAAGAACATCTCTTAGTAGCCTCCAGAGTTCTAGAATGTGCCTGAGCTGAATGAGGCATAATAGATATGAATAAATGGTAATTCAACTAATTCAACACTTAATGAATACACCTCAGGCAGAGGCCACATGGTGTATTTAGTGTTTAGAGCACACAGGAGAATATATGTTGCTGTGTGTGTGTGTTTTGCTAATTAATAAGGAGGGGCTAGATGGATGGGTGTACGGGCGTACGTTTTTTTGCCTGCACCTCATCATTAGTCTTTCTGGGAGCCTAGGAGCGGGAGCCCCTTACCTCGCAAGGCTAGCTCTGCTCTGCATGGATGGAGGGAGCTGTGCGTTATTCACTGAGACACACACACAGACACACCGGTGAAGCCTGGTGGAATATACTGTACAGAGCAAACATACACACATGAACGCACGTATGCACCTAGCTGGCAGGACAGTGGATCTTCTCTGACAGAAGGAATTACGTTGAAATGACAGATGAATGGCCAAACTATTCTGGAATGGGAAAATAACTGTTAATGAATCTACAGTGGTTCTTCCTTTACAAGTTGCGGCGGACTGCAGCACAGCCTGCGGGGTGCCGCTGAAGTGTCAGCCATTGTTGCCACAATGGTGCAATTTACCACTATCTACCACAAATGGTCGCGGCATAAGCTCAAAACTTTTAAAGGAAGAACCACTGTACCTGAAAAGTTTAGGAAAATGGGACTTCACACTCACAGCCACCTCAGCGACAGGCTGAGAATCACTATGAATATTTAATGCACTGTTCAGTTCTGCTCCACTATGGCTTATTCAGCATGTTAACATGAGGACTGCATCCCAAATGGTACCCTGTTCCCTATGTGGTGCATTACTTTTAACTAGAGCTCTATAAAGGGAATCGGTTGCCATTTGGGACATGTCCAAGGACATTATTCTGAGATCAAACTTTCTTGCTTTGCATGTACAATTTGTCAACATGTGTGGGCACAAATGTAACAACTCTGTTTAATGGGTTGCAGGGAGCCTAGCGGTTAGAGCGTTGGGCCAGTAACCGAAAGATCGCTGGTTTGAATACGGGAGCTGACAAGGTCAGCGTTCCCTTAAGCGAGACACTTAACCCTACTTTTCTCCGGGGTGCCGCATTACTGTGGCTGACACTGTAATAAAAACACATTTCACTGCAATTATCCTGTGTATGTGACAATAAAACATATATTGTTTAATACAGTTATAGAGCAGCTTAAAGCTAATATGTTACCAATCTTTTTTATTTATAATAATTTCCCTATTATACACTATTGTGGTCTGAACGTACACGTTTGGGGGTATGCTGACGATTTACATGATCTGAAAGGAAAGGAAGTCTTTCTCTATAAGAGAAAGGTTAAGGTTAAGCAGCCACTTACAACATGAAGCTCAATTAGCTGGATGACAGCTTTATTAACATATGCAGAGGAGCAGCCTCTTCCTTCGTTACCAACTACTGTTATGCTTAGAGCCTCTCATCTGCATATCATGAGCCCATGTTAATGTATTTTCAGGGCGTGTCCCAAATGGCACCCTACTCCCTATACGGTATAGTCCACTTCTTTTGACTAGAACCCTATGGGCCCTGATCAAATGTAGTGCACTACTGTAGGGAACAGAGTGCCATTTGAGATGCAGGCCCACTCTCTGCAGTATAGAAAAGCATCAGCAGATCAATAGTTGTTTTGCAACCCACTTTTTACGTTTTTAACATCAAAGAAGCAAAGTGGTTCAATACGGCTGTCGAAACAATTCCTACACTATCCTGGTATTTCCACACTTCCTGAGAATGAAGATAATCAGTGTTTTTGACTGTCATTTGCAGTGTGTGGGTGGTTAGCCCGGGCTATATGTGATTTTGGCGCCTGCTGAAAAAGAAAAATGAAAAAGACAGAGAAGAGCGGGGGAGTGAGGCCATTCATAACACATGGTTTACTTTCCCCCCATCTTCAGCTGTCTAGGGCTATCTCTCTATGGAAACACATTTTTTATCACTTAATAACAAGACCGGTGCTGTTAGCAGGGCCGGCTCCAGGCATAAGCGACATAAGCGGTCGCTTAGGGAAGGCCCAGGCCGCTAGGGGGCCACCAACACAAAAAAAGTATATCTGTTTTTGGAGGAGGGACTCAGTCGGTGCAAGTTCAAAATTTGGTTGTGCATCAGCAATTTTTATATTTTTATGTCAGTCACTGACAGTCACTCAGTTGGCCATGTCAGGAAACAGTTTGGTAAATTAGTTTAGCCAGCTATCTAAACTTGTGGTAATCATGGCCGAATACTGACCAGGCACTCAGGTGGCCCCCATTGATATTGTTAGTCACTTTCACTCAGATATCATTAACATGGCATACTGTAAATCATGGCAAAATGTGTAGAATTGCAGGAAATTAGCTTTAAGACTGAAAACATTTATCTCCACCCCATGGCAAATTGGCAAGAATGGCTGTGAAACTGCATATTTTTTTCTCTGCGCCATGGCAAAATGAGCAGAATAAACAAATCTCACTTAGGGCCCCCAAAAGGCTAGAGCCGGCCCTGGCTTTTAGAAAGTAGTAAACTCACAATTCAAAACACTGTTCTCCTCTGTAGGCAGCTTGGTTCTAATCCACCTAAATCAGTTTGAAATCAAAACTGATGTGACAATGCCAAATGGAGATAAGCTAGGATGGTAATTGTCCTTCCCTGCCAGGCTGCCCGCGCACACTCACGAGCACCTCATGCTTGCAGGCACACACAGCCTGTAGTTGACTGACTCACTGAGACACCTATGGGAACAATAGCTCTGGTCTGTGTCTGTGTAGGAAGCCCGAGAAAAGGACAGTGCTATCAGATTCAGATTTTGTTATTTATTTAACTAGGCAAGTAAGTTAAGAACAAATTCTTACTTACGATGACGGCCTTCCAAAAGGCAAAAGGCCTCCTGCAGGGCTGGGATTAAAAAAATATGTGTATATTTTTTATTTTATTTGATCAGATAGAAAAGTCAACAGTAGATAAGAAGGAGATATATAATAGATGGAGGGCCATGACACTTCGACCAGGGAAGAAAACACATAAAACACCTAGCCAGCTGGAGATGGCCTTGCTTGTGATAGATTTATCAAAAGATACAAAACCTAGTTATATATGTTTTCTTGATTTTTCATAAGAAATGTCCATCCCAGTGTCCCATATCCATTTTGCATGCTGAAGGCTACCAGTATCTTTCTCAGGAGGAGTCTCTATAATAAGCTGAGATGTCTTATTCTGGTATTTGTCCCAAATGGCACCCTATTCCTTATGTAGTGCACAAAAGTAGTGTTCTAAATAGGGAATAGGGTACCATTTGGGACTCATACCTAGCCTCTTTGATAAGAGCTGAGAGTGAATCAGAGTGAATCACAGGAGGAGACTGAGAGATGAGACTCGTAGTTCTCTCCTCTCGTTAATGTCTTAATTGTGTGCAGATGAGCCAGGGAGCCAGGGTGCACCGAGGCCTGGACCAGGCAGCCTGGCAGGGCCCTCACTCCAGGTGAAGAGGGTCGGCAGGGAGGGGGGTCTACACCCCATCACCATCACTTTGACAGGTGGGCTGAGGCAGTGTAAAGACATCTGTGCAGTGAAGGGTTAAAAAGGGGAGAGAAGGAGATGATATATGGCTGCAAGACAACCACAACCACAGGGGCTTAAAGATGGCTCAAGATGGTAGGATGGAAGCCGGATGGAGGGAAGATAGAAAAAAGAGAAGAAGGGAGGAAAGGAGGAGGAACAGCAAAGATGATATAGGCCCTCTCCCCATCTCATGGGGAGACTTCCAGACTTTTTCTTTGTATTATCTTTTACCAGATCTATTGTGTTATATTGTACTACATTCCTTTGACATTTCCATAAACTTCAAAAGTGTTTCCTTTCAAATGGTACCAAGAACATGCATATCCTTGCTTCAGGGCCTGAGCTACAGGCAGTTAGATTTGGGTATTTCATTTCAGGCAAAAAAAAAAAAAAAAGGGTCGGATCCTTAAATTAAGAACAAATACTTATTTACAATGACATCCTACACCGGCAAACCCAGACGACACTGGGCCAATTGTGCACCACCCTATGGGACTCTCAATCACGGACAGTTGTGATATAGCCTGGATTTAAACCAGGGTGTCTGTGGTGACACGTCTAGCACTGAGATGCTGTGCCTTAGACCTCTGCGTCACTCAGGAGCCCATAAGCTATGCTGCATTCCATTTCCCATCAGCTACAAGACAGCTGCAGATCCTCTGTGTTCCCTGTTTCTCGCCTGGCTCTCATCCCCAAGTGACGGGTGGTAGAGCTCACAGACTCCCCCTAAAGAGAGTCTGGAGCTGCTGATGCCTCTGCCCATCTCCTCTCTAATATCGCAGTGTATTATTCAGTTATTCAGAAACCCCAAACACAGGTCAAATCCAACCAACTTTCTTCCCAAGAAACTCCTCCCTCTCTCCTCACTCACTCAACAAATTCAAAAGGAGGTCTTCTTCCTTCATTGACTCCCTCATCACAATTGATTCTTTCTTTGACAAAGGGAAGGCATAAGAATGAGAAAGGAAGGAGCTGAGCTGTTGTTTGTTGAGGAACGAGCTGGCATTTGGAGATACTGTAGGTAGGCTAAAGACAGATGGAGTCACTGAACAGGGAATTTTCATAGCTTTTTCTGGATGGGGGACTAAATTATGCTCTAGGGTGAGGGGAGAAGAGGAGAAAAACGGCGAGAGGAGGAAAGAATGAGAGAATGGGGAGAGAAGGGGAGAGAGTGTGTGGACCATGTTAAGTCCTTAGTGTTGAGGACCCCAAGGAACTTGAAGCTCTAGATCCATTACAGCATCGATGTGGATGGGGGCGTGCTCTCCTCTCGTTCTCCTGTAGTCCACGATCAGCCCCTTTAGTCTTACTGACGTTGAAGTAGAAGTTGTTGTTCTGGCACCACACTGCCAAGTCTCTGACCTTTACACTCTTCACATGCGCTGCTACTCTCTGTTTCCTGTCTATGTACAATCAGCAATCTACACACAATATCCCACAATGACAAAGCGAAAACAGGTTTTTAGAAATGTTTGCAAATGTATAAAAAACAAAAACAGAAATACCTTATTTACATAAGTATTCAGACCCTTTGCTATGAGACTCGAAATTGAGCTCAGGTGAATCATGTTTCCGTTGATCATCCTTGAGATGTTTCTAAAACTTGATTGGAGTCCGTCTGTGGTAAATTCAATTGATTAAACATGATTTGGAAAAGCACACACTTGTCTATATAAGGTCCCACAGTTGACAGTGCATGTCAGGGCAAAAACAAAGCCATGAAATCGAAGAAATTGTACATAGAGCTCCGAGACAGGATTGTGTCGAGGCACAGATCTGGGGAAGTATCAAAACATTTCTACAACATTGAAGGTCCCGAAGAACACAGTAGCCTCCATCCTTCTTCAATGGAAGAAGTTTGGAACCACCAGACTCTTCCTAGAGCTGGCCGCCTGGCCAAACTGAGCAATCAGGGGAGAAGGGCCCTGCTCTGGAGTACCTCTGTGGAAATGGGAGAACCTTCCAGAAGGACAACCATCTCTGCAACACTCCACCAATCAGGCCTTTATGGTAGAGTGGCCAGATGGAAGCCATTCCTCAGTAAAAGGCACATGACAGCCCGCTTAGAGTTTTCAGAATCGAGGCAAAGATGAACAGAGTAAAGTACAGCGAGATCCTTGATGAAAACCTGCTCCAGAGCACCCAGGACCTCAAACTGGGGTGAAGGCTCACCTTCCAATAGGACAACGACCCTAAGCAAAACAACCAAGACAATGCAGGAGTGGCTTTGGGAAAAGTATTTGAATATCCTTGAGTGGCCCATCCAGAGCCCAGACTTGAACCCAATCGACCATCTCTGAAGAGACCTAAACATTCTGTAGCTGTCCAGCAATGCTCCCCATCCAACCTGATAGAGCTGGAGAGGATCTATAGAGAAGAATGGGAGAATCTCCTCAAATACAGGTGTCCCAAACTTGTAGCGTCCTACCCAAGATGACACGAGGCTGTAATCGCTGCCAAAGGTGCTTCAACAAAGTACTGAGTAAAGGGTCTGAATACTTAAAGTACCAGCCCCCCTTTGCCTTGATGACAGCTTTGCACACTCTTGGCATTCTCTCAACCAGCTTCATGAGGAATACTTTTCCAATAGTCTTGAAGGGGTTCCCACATACGCTGAGCACTTGTTGGCTGCTTTTCCTTCACTCTGTGGTCCAACTCATCCCAAACTATCTCAATTGGGTGGAGGTCAGGTTATTGTGGAGGCCAGGTCAGCTGATGCAGCACTCCATCATTCTACTTCTTGGTGAAATAGCCCTTACTCAGCCTGAAGGTGTATTTTGGGTCATTGTCCTGTTGAAAAACAAAGGATAGTCCCACTAAGCGCAAACTAGATGGGGTGCCATATAGCTGCAGAATGCTGTGGTTGCCATGTCGGTTAAATTATCCTTGAATTCTAAATAAATCACTGACAGTGTCACCAGCAAAGCACCCCAACACCATCACACCTCCTCCTCCATGCTTCATGGTGGAAACCACGCATGCGGAGATCATCTGGTAGCTTACTCCGCGTCTCAGAAAGACACTGCCGTTGGAACCAAAAATCTCAAATTTGGACTCATCAAACCAAAGGACAGATTTCCACCGGTCTAATGTCCATTGCTCGTGTTTCTTGGCCCAAGCAAGTCTTTTCTTCTTATCGGTGTCATTTAGTAGTGGTTTCTTTGCAGCAATTCGAAAATGAAGGCCTGATTCAAGCAGTCTTCTCTGAACAGTTGATGTTGAGATGTGTACGTTACTTGAATTTATTTGGGCTGCAATCTGAGGTGCAGTTATCTCTAATGAACTTGTCCTTTGCTGCAGAGGTAACTCTGGGTCTTCCTTTCCTGTGGCGTTCCTCATGAGAGCCAGTTTCATCATAGCGCTTGATGGTTTTTGCGACTGCACTTGAAGAAATGATCAAAGTTCTTGAAATGTTCTGCATTGACTGACCTTCATGTCTTAAAACCTCTTAAAGGATCGGACACTTTTTTCCAATTTTCGCCTAAAATGACATACCCAAATCTAACTGCATATATTTCAGCTTTTCTAAAAACTTGTTTTTGCTTTGTAATTATGGGATATTGTGTGTAGATTAATGAGGGGGAAAAACTATTTGATTTTAGAATAAGGCTGTAACATAAGATTTTGAAAAAGTCAAGGGGTCTGAATACTTTCTGAATGCCCTGTACTTTATAAGAGTTGTCTTAACCTAATCCTTACTGAAGCCTGGAGGAGCGTGTGGCTGTTGTAGACTGTAATGGTATTTGAATAATTTACACACATAAAGGAATATGTAGTTAATATATTTATTCAAGTTTTCTGGCAGTTTCAAAACTTTAGTGAGATCGTGACTTTGAGCTGGTGGGAAGAGTGCATGAGAGTCAAAGAGGATAGAATGAGTTTGACATTGAGGGAGAGCGAGAGAAGGAGAGATGGATCATTTGATTTGTAGGCTGTCTTATCGCTGTCGGTCATCAGGCCTATCACGTCATGACGTCAGCAAACTTGATGAAGGTGTTGGAGTCGTGCGTAGCCATGCAGTCGTGGGTGAACAGAGTGTACAGGAGGGGACCGGGTCAGCTTGGCGGAGGGGTTGTTGCCCACCCTCACCACCTGAGGCTGGCCTGTCAGGAAGTCCTGGATCCAGTTACAGAGGGAGGTGTTCAGTCCCAGGGTCCGGAGCTTGGTGATGAGCTTGGAGGTGACTATGGTGTTGAATGCTGCGATGTAGTCCATGAACAGCATTCTCACATAGTTATTTTCCCTCTTGTCCTGGTGGGAGAGGGCAGTGTGAAGTGAAATTGAGATTGTGTGTGAACTTGTTTAGGTGGTATACAAATTAGAGTGGGTCCAGGTCTCTGGGATGATGGTGTTCATGTGTGTCAAGACCAGCCTTTCAAAGCGCATCATAATTACAGATGTGAGTGCTACAGGGCGAAATTAATTTAGGCAGGTTACCTTGGAGTTAACCCTGGAACAGGGACAATGGTGAGCTTGAAACATGTTGGGATTACCGACTGGGACAAGGAGGGATACAAAAATGTCAATGAAGACACTTGCCTGCTTGTCTGCGCATGTCTGAGAACGCACCCTGGTATTCCGTCTGGCCCGGTGGCTTTGCGATTGTTAATCTGTTTTACTCACTTCGACCATGAAGAGTTTATATGTCGGGGGGCTAGGGTCAGTCTGTTATATCCGGTGTCCTGTGTGAATTTAAGTATGCTCCCTCTAATTCTCTCTCTCTTTCTCTTTCTCTTCTCTCGGAGGACCTAAGCCCTAGGACCATGCCTCAGGACTACCTGGCCTGATGACTCCTTGTTGTCCCCAGTACACCTGGTCATGCTGCTGCTCCAGTTTCAACTGTTCTGCCTGTGGCTATGGAACCCTGACCTGTTCACCGGACATGCTACCTTGTCCCTGACCTGCTGTTTTCGACTCGCTCTCTCTACCGCACCTGCTGTATCTAACTCTGAGTGATCGGCTATAAAAAGCTAACTGACATTTACTCCGGAGGTGCTGACCCGTTGCACCCTCTACAACCACTGTGATAATTATTATTTGACCCTGCTGGTCATCTATGAACGTTTGAACATCTTGGCCATGTACTGTTATAATCTCCACCTGGCACAGCCAGAAGAGGACTGGCCACACCTCAGAGCCTGGTTCCTCTCTAGGTTTATTCCTCGGTTTCTAGGGAGTTTTTCCTAGCCACCGTGCTTCTACATCTGCATTGCTTGCTGTTTGGGGTTTTAGGCTGGGTTTCTGTACAGCACTTTGTATTATTGGCTGATGTACAAATGGCTTTATAAATACATTTGATTGATTGATTGATCACACAGTCATCCGGAACAACAGGGGCTTTCATGCAGGACTTGGTGTTGTTTTGAAGAGAGCATAAAAGGCATTTAGCTCGTTTGGGAGGTCTGGGTCGCTGGGCATCTCCCGGCTGGGTTTCCCTCAAGGCTTTCAACAAACAGATGCCATTTCTTTATTAAGTATTTCTGTTTTTCTTTTAGCAGACGTTGTTTAATGGAAAGAGAAACACGTTGTAGTTGGTTGGGGGTCTTCCAGGATGACAGCGTGAGTTGTTCTGCTTGAAAAACAACAGCCATTGCTAATTAAGCCCAGTCCCATAAGGACAGGGAAAACAGAAAATTGAGTGTGTGTCTGTGCATTCGTGTGCGTGTGTGCGTGTGTGTGTACTGTATGTGTGTGTTTGTGTGTCTGCTGTCATTAGGGGCCCCATGTCAGAGTCATGCAGGTTAGGGCCCTACTCTCATTAATGAGATATGTTCTGTTCTGTTCTCCTCACAGAAAAACATCTCCCTGTCAAAACAACCTAAATCTGTGTCCCAAATGTCACCCTATAGGGCTCTGACAGGGAATAGGGTGCAATTTCGGATGAATCCTAAACCAGAGGTGTGTCCCCTGGTCCTGTCTGTCTATTGGACTAAGCGCTAACAGGTTCAATCTAATTTTAAGTATGAGAGGGGTTCTGGGTACGTTGCATATTGACCCGTCTGAACAGCCTTGACAGCCCCCGTCGGGCCGGGGTGGCTTAACTAGATTACTGTTATATGTAGCCAGGGTAATGGGCAGCTCTCTGGAGAGGTAACATGGTGGTGATTTGTGCCTATGCCTGGCAGAGTCTGAGGAGGAGACATTCAAACACCAAATATTCAAAGAGCAAAAATCTAACTCTGTCTCTCTCCATCTTTCTCTCTCCATCTCTCTCTCTCTGTCTCTCTACATCTCTCTCTCTCTGTCTCTCTCCATCTCTCTTTGTCTCTCTCTCTCTCTCTCCTCAGGGGACAGGTCTGATGTATTACAGCAGCAGAAGATCAATCAATCCACTCACAGTGCCCAGCGCCGTCTCCCCACCTTCTCCCTTACCCAGGACAGAGTGCTCTTCTTCTGGCTGCGAGGCGGCTGCCATCTCCCTTTGGCTGGAGCCCTGAGTTCCAGCCCCTCCCTATGTCTCTCCCTCTCTCCCTGTGGCTGGTGCTTTTCTTCTAGCTGTCCCGCGGCTAACCTCTCCATATGCCTGCTACCTCTGTGCTCCACCCTCTCCCTATGGCAGGATAACCTCTCCATATGGCAGCTACCCTGTGCTCCACTACACCCAGTCAGAAGCTACCATGAGTCAGAATGAGAGTTGAGTTAGATCCCTCCCCCTTCTACACCCTGCAACTTGAACATCATGAAGCTTCAGATATACAGGTATAGCCTCCAGTCAGTCAGGTAGCTGGCTGTTTTAGTCACGGTCAGGGTGTCTGTGTTGTGGCTGGTAAGTGTGGTGCTGGGGGTAGATAATATAAACAATTTAGCAGACCCTTTTATCCAAAGTTACTTACAGTTGTGCGTGCATACATTTCTGATGCACGTGTGGTCCCGGGGATCCAACCCACAGTCCTGGCATTGCAAGCGCCATGCTCTACCTACTGAGCTACAGGAGGGATAGAAAATATGCTGTGTATTGGAGGAGAGGATGTGGTGTCTGGGGTGGATAG